>NC_092423.1:39996444-40147337 GCF_036169615.1 Heliangelus exortis
TGTCTCATGCTCTAGACACCATTAACAGTGGAAAACAATGTACTCTCTGCAAACTAGTTGGTGATAATTTGCTGAATATTCTTACAAATCGTCTGCAAAATTCTGCCATCAGAGGAACCTTTGATGTATTTTTACACTGTCCTCATTTCCTCTTGCTTCATGTTGGCAGTTCAGAGGAGTGCTGCTCCACAGGGCAATTGCAGGAGCCCACTTGAATCAGTTGCAGCATAGCACAGAAGTACACACAGAAGAGAAAAAAAAAAAAAAAAAAAAAAAAATTGCTGTCAAATGCCAGAGCGTGGGAAATTCTGTTTTAATGCCTGTAGTAAAGGCAAACAGTTCATGGATCTTGAGGACATGGACACTACACTTAGGTTTTTTAACCGATTCTCTTCCTTCTTGCCAAGGACATGGCTGTCCTGTCTGAAACTCATTATTTAAATTGCGTTTAAAAGTCTGCTATACACGGATATTGACACATGCTCTGCAATCACCACCATGCTGCCCAGCCTGCCGGGCAGCCCTCTGGGGCACTGTCCTCTTTTCCTGCGGCGGTCCCTTCCGTAACACTCTCAACCTCTTCAAAACTGTCGGGTTTCACCATCCCACAGGAGATTCCAGCCGCAGCCTCACAGCCGCTCCATCTCCATGCGGGGGCACACGGGGCAGCGCTCCCGGGCAGCCCGGAAGGCTTTAGCCTCACGTTCACTACCTACGACATTTCTGCCTCTTTTATTCCGTGGGGTGCCCCTCGGAGGAGAGATTTTTCGGACTCGAGGACTCGCGGGGCGAAGGCCACAGCTGCGCTCAGCTTCGCTTCACCTCACCAGAGGCCACGGCAGCCGCCGCCCCCCCGCCGCCTTTCCTCAGCTCTGTGAAGGCGCCACACGGCGCCGGTGACGACGCACCCAACCGCGCGGGAGAAACCGGGGAGACAGGGAAGAGGACGAGGGGTGGGTGGCTACGTCATGGCACATGTTACGTCACGGCACAGGCTACGTTACGTCACGGCACCGGCCCCGCCCGCCGCGCCGCCACGAGGCCGCCCCAACCGCCCGCTGAGGCCACGGCCCCCTCGCGGCGCTGCGCGACCCTTGCTTCGCCCTCCGCTGCGCGCATGCGCCCGGAACGTTCTGACGTTGTTCCGCAGGGAGGGGGAGGAAGCCCGGGGCCCATCCGTCGCAACCTACCCCGCTGGCTACCGGCGCCGTGACGTTCCCGTTGACGGACGGACGCCTTAGCCAGTCAGAGGTCCAAAAGCCGGCACCTGATTGGTCCTTACCCCGGGAGGGGCGGGGCGAGAGCCGGCGTAGCTCGGTTGCAGTGACACCGGCTTACATAGGGCGGAGTACGGCGTGTCCTTGGGCTCAGACGCCGGAGGGTGCGGGAGTTACCGGGGTTGCGGTCACCGCCGTGGGCACAGCGACAGCGGGACAGCCCGGCAGCCGGACAGGTGTGGGCAGCGGCTGGGCTCCCACACCGCTTCGGGCTGGGGTCTGGGCCTGGCGCCGTGGCCCGGCCGGACCGCTGGCCGGGCGTGGGGGGTGGGGGGGGATACGGGAAGGGAAGGGCGGGCGCTGCTCTTCTGAGCTCTGTCCCGAGAGTGCAGTTCCCGCCTCGGGGCACCGGGGCGGGGGAGCCTGGGGCCGCGGCTTAAACAGGCGGCAGCGGTGCGGGGGAAGGTCACCGCGGGGCCTAGAGGCCTCATCGCTGCTGGCTGCGTCCCGAGTGGCCGAAGGGTTGAGGGGAGGGGGAGGCGACCGGGCCTACCCGGGCTCTGCCGGCGGCGGCTCGAAGCGTGTGGGGGAGCGGCCTGTCCCCCCGCGCCCTTGCCGGGAGACTGAGATCGTGTCGGGGCAACGCCGCTGCTTGGAGCCGAGAGCCCGGTCCTGGCCTCAAGGTCAGGCTCCCCGGAGGCAGAGCGGGTCGCAGCCGCAGGTGCGGTCGCCCTCGGGTGCCCCCGGCGCACCGCCTGCAAATGGCGCGGCCGCCCGGGAGGCGAACCGGGAAGTGGCGAGAGGGGAGCGGGCTGGGGCTCGGTGCCCACCGCCCCCGGCTCCTTCCAAGGTGGGGTGCTGGTGCCCTTTGCCATCCGAAAAGGAGAAACGGTCCTGTCCCTTTACAGGAGATTGTTCATGGCTGAGAAACCTTCCTGTTGCTGATACATAAGATACTTACAGAAGTTTTGTTCACTTGAGTCATCAAGAGTTATCTCAAGAGTTATCTCCATTGTTTAAAAGCTGCGGAGCAATTGCTTTGGCCAAGGGATGTTTTTTCCTGCTCTGCAAGCATGCTTATCACTTAGACACCTTTTATATAGTCTAATGATTCTATGCTAATTTTCAAACCTAGGAGCTATAGGTTGTGGGTGGGAAGTGTGTTGCAGAATTACTGGGCTGATGTGCTCGATGCAAGGTTTTGCAAACCAGCAGAGCATTTTGAATAGATGACCTTGAAATTGCAATACTGACCTTTGTGTTCTTGATCTAGTAGTGAAAAATGGGTGATATTGAGAAGGGCAAGAAGATCTTTGTCCAGAAATGTTCCCAGTGCCATACAGTTGAAAAGGGAGGCAAGCACAAGACCGGACCCAACCTGAACGGGATATTTGGACGCAAGACTGGACAAGCTGAGGGCTTCTCTTACACGGATGCTAATAAGAATAAAGGTAAACTTAAAGCTGTTCTTCTTAATTATTAGACAAGAAAAGACTCGGTTTTCACCGATAGTTCTACAAGTCCTGAAATCTACCAATAGCTAAAGTAATAATGGAGGACAGGAATCATTGCGTAATTCAAAATTATGCTTTATTTTGAAGTCACTATCTTTATTTCTTCTCTCTAGGTATCACCTGGGGTGAGGATACTCTGATGGAGTATTTGGAAAATCCAAAGAAGTATATCCCAGGAACAAAGATGATTTTTGCGGGTATTAAGAAGAAGAGTGAGAGAGTAGACTTAATAGCATATCTCAAAAGTGCCACTGCGAAGTAAAAGTTACCTGCTGCCTTATTTATTTCACCAGTGAGATGGCAATGGAAATATCTGTGATGAGATCAGTTTTTAAACTTTCTATTTTTACATGTACTGTGTCTAACCTTAAAATCTGTCTCACCCATCAGATAACATTGCTCGTGGTGGGTCACTAAGAGTACAAACACGCTTGTTTGGCAGCACTAACTTAATGCAAACTCTGTAATTGGGTTGATTTCAATGACTATAATGTTCAGTCATTCTTGGTCATAGAATTAAAAAGAAATAAAAATAAACATAGCCTGCCTCTTCATTGTTTAAAAATAATCCATAAATAATCAAATTAGTAATTGTCAACATCATAAGAGCTTTGACAGCTTAACTCTTCCAGATTAAAAAGCAAGGTGGTTTCTAGCATCTTCCACCATACATCTTCTGTTATTTTAAATGTTAAAAAAAACAACAAAGGCTACAAAAATCCCTAAGATAATATTTTTCTAAATTTAATCAGTACTAGGTGTTGTGGTACATATTAATCTGTCTAAAGCTTGCTATAAGAATGCATTTCATCTGACTTAAGTACTGTTTGTGAAATGGCAGTTGTGTTCAGTCACTTTTATTTAGGGGAAGCATGTTACCTAATTTATCTAAACTTTGACAGCTGCATACACCAGTAGAGTAAAAGTCCCCTTCAGAAACATCTCAACTTTTAAAAATATTATTGAAACTCCTTTGCTCAGTAAATGATCTGAAAACAGCCATTCTTGGTGCACTTAATAAAACAGAGAAATACCATGTCCTGGAAATCCAAGCTGAGAGTTATTAAATATTCTTGGTTCAGCAGAAGCATTCACCTAAAATCTGCTGTCACAGGCAATTTCAGATGAAGGGGTACAGGAATTCGTGTACTGGTTAACTAAAAGGAAACAGTCTTCCTCTGTGCCTGGCTGTAATCAATGTCATTACTTCTAAAGGTTTTGTTTCACATGGTGTAAAGCAGTATTTTTAATGTTTTAACTGCATTTTTTTCATACTGAGTGAATTATTCAGATGAATGTATTTACTGTGTATCAACAGTAAGGCATAACTCAGAGCAATCAATATTGTAAATTAAAAAATTGAAAATCTCCTTTGCTGTATGTGTCTGAAATTAAAGGGAAACACTGGGAATATAGAGAAAAGTTGGGCATCCAGCTGTATCTCATTAGGATGCAAGCTCAGCTTACAAAAAAGCACATGCTAAGAGACTTTGGCTGAGAAGTACTTACAAGTGTCACCAGAGTTAATATTTTGAATTAGAGCTAGAAATGTTAAGCTCCTACTTCAGCATCATTCCTGCTCCGTTTCCCTAAGTGGGACAGGGGACAGAAAGGTGCAGCTTTAAAGCTGTAGCTGTGCTGACAGGCAGAGTTTGAGTTAAGTAGAACTTAAGTGTGCTTTATAAGTGAGTTTCAAAGGGCTGTTAATGAATGAGTAGAAAGGTTACTAATAAGTAGTCTCCATGCTTGCTGTGTTTTTGACTTTCTTTTAAACTGAGTGGGCGAGCAGTGTTTCCTGTAAACAAAAAGGCAGACAATATTAACCACTAGCAGCTTCTTAACTAAAAGCTTATTAACAGATACATTCAAATAGTAGTAGTTAATGACTTCTAATTTTCAGAAGTGATGTTCATCATAGCTCCTGTCTGGCTCTGTAGAGCTTGGCTTCCTCTGTGCCAAAATCCTGATAAGGCAGCTGTAGACATGGAGTGTAACCCTACACCTCTCTGTGGTCTTCTGAAACTATTATGGTGGATTGCATGGAGAGACTTGTGACACTTTTGTTCTGTCAGCACCTTTATGAGATGGAAAAAGACCTTGTGATCTTCAAGCTGTTTTTTTTCCCTTGTTGAGCTGGAGGAGAAATAGACTGTAGAGAAGAGCAGTTTGCAGTATGGTGGCAGTTAATTCTGCACAAGTAACAATTTAGAAAAACTAAGTTACCCACCATCAGACTCCAGGAGAAAGCAGAGTGATCCTTTGTCCAAAGTAAGTAGGGGACACAATTTAGCTTGGCTTGTTTTATCTGTACCTCAGAGACATCGGTGCAAAGACAAGTGCAGCTTATGCATACCACTGGAGATGAAGAAAATGGATATTTTTTTTTTTATTGTAGGCTGGGCACAATGCATCCTTGTTTATGTTTTGGGGAAGAGACCTGTCTGACCTTTAAAATTTCATCTTTCTACACAGCACTAAACAGCAAGAGTTTGTAAGATTTGCTTTAGCTATTTCCATCTAGGTAGAAAACACTACAGTATTTCTACTACTGGATCACTAAAGTAATAACGTTGAAGGTTAGATTATTGCTCACTGAGATAAGGTTTAATGTCAGTGCCTGGGCAGGCTTCTTGGCAGATGGGAGGTAGGTGTCTGGATTGGTTGTGGAATCAAGCTTTATTACAATGTAATAAAGTTGCCTTTGTTTTATGAATTATTCAGTTCAGTATTTTTCTTTCTGATAGTGGTCTCAGTTTAAATGTTTGGTATTTCAGTACTTCTTCTACAGTTCCAGATTAGGGAATCGAGACACTGTTGCCAAGTATTGCACCATCCCATAAAAATAGTTCTTGACTACAAGTTGATAGGTTTGATGGGCCGTGTCTTTAAAACTGAGCTTGTAGTAGCTCCATGTGTAGTTACACAAATGCACATAGATTATCAGTGTCAGTAGTGACTGGATAAAAGGTAAAATTCTTAAGTACAGTTTTTCACAGTATTTTTTTTAAAACCAAAATGAAACAGGTAAGACTATAAATTATATTAAATTTATAGAAATTATTATTTATGCAACCCAGAGAAATTTACTGATACAGAAGCTCTTTTAATTTAGTCTAACAATTCAAGTGCAATCCCTACAAACAGCTAAATTTGGGAAAGTTCTGTTTGAAGCTGTACACACAGATGCAGATAATCTCTTCAGCTAAAGATCTGTTCATTTGAATTGGTCTGGTCTTGTGTGGGATTGTATAATACTTTCCTTTTTTTGGCATCAGTAATCCAAACCAAATGTGATACATTATACTTCTCTTAGCAAGGGAGATCAGAATTTAACAGCTTATAGTTAAGACCTATTAGATACTCTATTCTCTCATGGATATGAGACACCATTAGGGGGCATGCATTTACCTCTGTAGTGAGCCTCATCACTTACCTTTGTCTAAAATAGATCATAAAAACTCTTTCAAGGCCAAAACTAACAGAAGTCTCTGTGTTACTGCATATAGGATGAATTGAACTATTTCAGACTGATGTCCTGAAAACCAGGGTGTTCTGGGAGGAGAGCAGGAAATGTTAACCCTGGGGACAGGTGTGAAATCCTGTCTTTTTCCAGCACTGTAATGGCTGAGTCAGGACTCCAGGTAGTTACTGCCATCTGCTCATGATTCAGAACTTGCAGTTAAATACTTGCATGTTTTTTTCCAGAATCACTCTTTTGATCTGGGATGCAGAAAAGATGGTCACCTTCTGAATACTTAGTTTGTGTTGAGAGGTCTTCCAGGAGGTGAGAGATATGGATGATAGGTTTGCTTCTGTGACAGGATACAGGTTCACATCCCCAAATTTCCAGAAGTCTGCATTAACCACCACACTGAACACGTGTGCTGGGAAGATGCTCTGTATATATACACTTCTGTTGGAGCTCTCATTATGCAAAAAGAGAGCCAGAAAGAAAATGAGCAAAGGCAAAGCTAACCACAGCACAGTGTTCAAAACATAGCTTGGAGCAGGGGAGAAGGTGTGTTCTTTCCAAGTTATTTATGCCTTTAATATTAAACAGTCTTGGATAAAAATAAACCTGACCGTAGAGAACAGAAGTCATTACTCTGCTGGTTTTACATCTCATTAACACTGTACATTGCAGCTTGCTCAGGTAATGTCAACCTCTGTCTTGTCCCTTTCAGAATCACCCACCTTTCCTCTTCCAGATTTTGCATGTGTTAAAACAGGGTTTTATATGTAAGACTGTGCTGTCTGTATTACAACAGTGCCAGTCTTGAGGTCGTAAGCACTCAAAAGCTGTTCCTTGAAACATCAAGTTAATGTTCTCATCCCTAGAATAATCTGCAGGAATTCACTCGTGACTGCCTGCTGACGAGGTTTTTAAGATGTCTGGTGTGTCTTAATCTGTGCAACATTGCCCTTTATTGATCTTTTTTTAATTCTAAATTTTTAAAAGCTAACTAAAGCAGCTGGAGTTTTATGTGGCTCTTAACTGCACTGCGTCTCCAGGTTTTTTTACTATGAGCTGCAGCATGATGATGTGGGCATTCCCTGATGCATAGTGCTTCCAGCCAAGCAGGAAAAATGTACCACACACACTGAATATTTAAAATATCATTGGTATCACCTCCATGTAGCCTCAAGAACCTGATGCTTTCACCCAGGTTTCATTGCAGGAATGTGCCCTTGCTGACTGTAACCAGCCTTTCCCTGAAAGCATTTCTAGCATTTCTCCCAGTTCATTGTTCAGTGAAAAGAAGGAAATGGAAATCAGGCTACTCTGTATCTTACCATGTGTCTTATGGGACCTTGTAATTTTATTTCCAATTAGTCTGTCACTTTACCTGATATTGATAATAGATCAGGAGTTCTTTGTAGTACTAATTTTAAAGGTAAGGCAAAACTTAAAAATTTCAACTCCACGGATTCTTGCCCTAGTGTCTGATTTTATTTCTGATTCTCATTGGTTAGCTTACCCATCTGGTCTTTCTCTTCTTCATTTTGCCAGTTACTGTTAGAATTTGTGCATCTTTTGTATAAGTTAAACTTCAGGCAGCTTCTTGCACTTTACTGTTCAAGTGGAGTCTTCTTAAATTTCACATCTCTCAGCTCTGTAGTGGACTGTTCTTTAAAGCTTCCAGTGATGATATATTTTTTAATTTCTTTATGAAATTTTTCACAGCCTTTTTCATTTTCTTTTTTTTCTTTTCTCTCTCTCTCTTTTTTTTTTTTTTTTTTTTTTTTTTTTTTTTTTTTTTGACTGAAAAAGATTTGTTTTTTTAAGTTATCCTTACAAAATGGCATTGTATTATTTTGTATAAGACATTGTTTTGGACCCAGATATTCTTTCTATATTGAGCAAGGATTGTGTACTTCACAGCAATACCTGAGAAACATTTTTTTTTCTTTGTGAGCCTCAGAAATAGGGCTCCCTCAAAGCAAACATGGGAAGTGCTGGGGAACTCCGGTACTGACACCATTTAATCTCTTTATTACTTACAACACATGAACAGGAGAGGGAGCCAGTGTCTTAAAAAGCTGGAAAAGAAAGTAACATTAACTCGAAGGTAGTTTTGAACAAATCTTGGTCAAAAAATTTAATTTGTACAAAAAGCAGTTTTACTGCAAGTGCTTAGCAAAAGGTGCTGGAAATTATTAGTACAGCTGATTGCACTGAAATATACTTAGGGTCTTCTGACATCTTAAACTGAATCATGGTTTGGGTTTCATCGTGCTAGCTCAAGTTTGAAAGAGCCTGTATTAAATTTCAACCTATTCAAATGGTAGAAGATTCAGTTAGAAAGCATAATGTTTCTTTCTGACTGTTGAAATAATCTTAATGAAATGTGGCAATCTCTAATGCATACTCTGGCTTTGTTCCTGCCAGAAATGGGAATACAGATTGTAATACAGTTCCTCCACTAGTAGTTAGGTAGGTGCATGATGACCTTTGTTAGTAAAAATGCACTTTAATTCTGCTTTTAATACAGTTTTATGGATGAAGTTTGATGATAGACTCAAATTACTCTGAAAAACATGATACATTTTATAACGCTAGTATAGCTAAATACTAGCATTGTTACAACTTAAGGTCACTCGTAACATTGAATAAGAAATTTACTTAACTGGATATTTCTCAGTTATTTGGGATATTATTATTAATTTCATTGTCAGTAAGTATCTATTTTCTGGCACGTGTCCTAACATGAAGCCTTTCTTCCTATTAGCCCATGGTCTATGCATGTGTCATAAGCTAGGCTTGTTTTCAGTGCTCAACTCAACCAGGAGCAGTGTGATCAGACCCTAAATATTTAGCTCACCTCTGTGTTTGCTGTCACTGACTTCTCAGAAAGATGACATCTCTCTACACCAGCATGCAATGACACGTCAGAAACGACTCCCCACAGAAAGGAAGCAATCCAGAAGGAGAGCTTTGCAGATGGAAGATACTTCCACATCAGAAAATCTATCAAGAACACAGAGTCTTCTTCTACAAGTAAACGGGGTCACAGGTTAGAGATGAGGATGACACATAGGAAACAAAGAAAGAGGAAACAAAGTAGAGATGAAACAAGGATAGTACAGGGAGAAAATATTGCATACTCTCATTATACATTCAGCAGTTACAAAGACTGTGCCTGTGCTTTCACCTATTGAGCCAGTATGGCAATATGAAAGGAAAAGCAGTGGAAACCCAGAAGCAATAAAAATCAAGCTTGCCTACCTTCAGCAAAAGGTTTGGCAACTCTGTGCAAGTTCAGTGAATATCCCTTTGGTTGGATGACTTGATGACTTTAATTTTGCTTCAGTTCTGTGAAGTCATCCAGCTGAGGCTACCTGGCTCCAGCAGTCTGTACTTTGCTTCCACTGATTTCAGTGACACATGTTCTGTGTTAGCAAACCAACCAGCTGAGAAGTGGTGTCATCTTTATTCAGTGCACACATCAAACAATGTTTTGCAGGGCTGTAAGTTCTGATCCTTCTGTAACACAAGATAGAGCCTAATGTCCCCACTTAAACAACATACCTGAATTACGCTACAGTTGATGGCATAGCTCTAAATTTTGCTCCAGCTCCATACCTTACCTGAATAGTATAGGCCAGTGATCTTTAGGAACTACAGTGAACATAATATAGATAAAAGGGCAAGAAGAATGGCTCTGGCACAGGTGAGAGTAGTCACACCATAGAGTCAGCGTGAAAAACAACCTTTATTCTGTAGCCAGAATATATAAAAAGCATTGATGGGGAGCATGGCCTAAATTACATTTACATTGCAGATTATTTTTCTTAATTTAAGGATGCTATTTCTCTGAGCTGCTCTGTGCCAATCCAGAACTCAGCTGAAAGTCAAATCATCAAGAAAGTAATCAACAAGTGATTATAAAAAGACCCAAAGCCCAATGAAACCACTTGTAGTACAGTGCCATCTGTCTGGCTGTAACTACCTTTTTATCACCATTTTTCAGATAGTGCAGCCTGATGCTCTAGCTGATCAGATTAGCTAAATTTATGTTTCTCCCTCAAAAGATGTTTTTCAATAACCTTTTTTCTTTATGTCAAGATTTAAATATATATTTTTTTCCTTGGTAAAGCATTTGGTTTTATTTTGCTCATATCATCAAATCAGCACTGAGTACAGCACTGATGCTATCATGAGGAAAGCAGGACAGGGAAAAATCACACCAAAGACTTTTCCCACTGCCCACAGTGAGCTGGGATATTTCCCTCCAAGGGTTTCACACCGTGGCCTGGAGACAGCACTGTCATGAGTTGTGCACCCACAACGTTTCATTGCCTGGCAGTAGGAGTGTCTTTTCTACAGCTCTGGGGAGCCTTTCCCAGGCCTTTTTTGTGATTCTGATTGCATCGGATCTATGCCCACTTTACAGCCGTGTAAAAAGAGGATGAAGGAAGAGACAGAAACTGTTACAAGTTTGTGCGCTGTGAGCTCAGCCTGGGAGAAATTCCAGTTCGTGCTGGTATGCTGGGGGGTGTTTTGCCACCCAGAATGATCTTTTATCTTGATCTTCCCACTGCCTGTTACCATTAACATCTCTTCTACCCCTCACCTCCCCTCACTGCAACTCCTTTGCTTGCAGAGCTGCAGCAGTAACTCCCGGTTACTGCTCCACCAGATCTTGGGCACATTTGACTTTTTAAAAAAAGAGGACAGTCTCCACTAATCTTTCAGGTGGGTGTGATTTTCTTTCAGCTGTGTTGCAATTTCCAAACATCCTTTCTTTCTAACTGTAGGGTTACAGATTTTGGTTTTTGCTTTAAAGATCAGCACAGGATGCTCTCCAGAACAGTGTTTTTTTAGCTCATCTTCTGATTTCTCTGGGTCTTTTTTTGGACAATGAAATCACTCTTGTTTGTTTTACTGGAAGAGTTAGGTTCCTCGTTTTCTGTAAGATCTTCTAAGTTTGGGGGGTGGTGAGGGTTCTGTATTGGCTTTGCTTGTTTGTTGGTTGGTTGGTTCTCTGTTTGCTTTGCAACCACTGAAAGGGTGTCTGAATGGCCCCAGCCAGTCCCTTCCTCATGAGAGAATAATATAATAATATAATCACAAGGGATTTACTTTTTTTGCTGTTTCTCTCTGTTTGAAGGTGAATCTAGGGAACTTCAAATACTGGGTAATTACTTGGCAATAATTTCTTATTACTTCATCTGCAGAAGCTCACTTTATTTGTGTTCATCATATACTCACTTTCTCTTCATTTATGGACCTAATGTCATTTGAGAGCTTGTAACTTCACTGAAAATAGTACTAAATATAAAGTGTATATTTTATGACAGCATTCATCATCAAGAGGTTCCAAAGGCAGTTTTGTTATCTTTTAGTAGAACAGGTCCATTAACCCAAACAAAGGCTTTATACTAGCATGATGACAATCTTTAACTTGGGAGCTTTACATTAGGACAAGAAAATATTAATGAAATTCTGAAATGGCTGGCCCTCTGGTGACCCATCCTACTTTCTTTGCTGTTTTCAGCTATTAGAGCTACATATCTCCTGAGAATCAGACACACGTCTGTAGTGATTGCTCAAACATTCAGCCAGCCAGCAGATTCTTGCTTTGAATGATTTTTAAAGGAGTTCCTGCATGAACACAATAGTGTGTTCATTTTTCTTTTATTTTTGTTTAACTGAAACCCTTGTCTCACACACAGAGGGTGGGAGAGGAAAGAGAAGGGTTAGTGAATTCTCACCACCTCGTAGAGCTCTTTTTCACAGCATATGATTGGGACCTCCTATTTTTTCCTGTGACTTGTTCATGTGCATCACTTCTTTCCAGTGACAGAGGAGACCTTCTACCATTTGGAAAGCCACCTTTTGAAGGATAGCCTATTATTTTGTTGCCTAAACCCATCTTTTCCAGTAAAAGTGTGTTTCACTAGGTGGAAGCAGTCTCCATTTTGTCTCTCTCTGAAACAGTTTCTAAGTAGTGCAGGGGGTCTACTTGATTAACAGCAGCAGAGTTTTTGCTGCTTTCAGGAGTGATACCCACTTACATTTAACATAAGTTCTTCAAACTTTCAGGCTCTGGGAAAACAAGAATTTGTTTAAAAATTTTAAGTAGCTGGAATTTTTATGTCTGGCCAAGTTTTGCAGCAATTACATAGTGCTACAAGCAATTTCTAAGTACTGAATAGACTTCGGTTAGTTCAAAAATGCTACATTTTTTCTCTTATGCTTTAATGGCTATGAGACTGTGAACCTGCCAATATGTGCTTAATCACAGAAAATAAAAGTGCCAGTAAGTCCATGCAGTGCCTACAAAGTGTGCCAGAGGTGTGAACTGTTATTTTACTGTTATTAAATTAACTGTTTATTTCCTGTCTATTCCTTCAGTCTCAGCAAATTCAAGGTCTTAAAAACTAAAGAGCTTTTTGATCTGTTTGGCAAGAGCTTGTCTACAGTGAATGGACAGTTAATCTGCCCCCTGTAGCTCCTTCTGAAAAAATTGTGGGTTTTCTGTTCCCTCTGAATGAAGGCTTGCCTCAGGATTCCTCTGCTGTTTGTCCACTGATTACTGTCCTAAGTATATATTTGTTCTATATTCTCTTGCTGCTGCACAGTGTATGTACAGATAACTACAGATTAAATGTCTGTAGCACATAAGTTACTACAGAACTAATTACAGGCTCAGAGCACTTTTTTTTTTTTTTTTTTTTTTTTTTTTTTTTTTTTTTTTAACTAAAGTAATGATCTGTAGCAGTTCAGAACTGATAAATAGGATGTTGTAAAAGATATCTAGCCCAGAGCAATGTTTTCAGCAATCACATTCTTGCAGCTCCTTTGTTATTGTGCATACACATTTTCTCGATCCGTGTCTGAAGCTCAGGAGAAAAATAATCAGCTTTTCTGGGGTTTAGACATTACAGTGCTTCTCTGTTTCTAAGCACTCAAGTAATAAAGGTTTTGGTAATCATCTCCAGCATACAGTATCACTCTCTTTCCAAAGATGTCATTACTGTTAAGTTTAATGGCTACTCTGCAACTTAGAAGCAGCTACGAAAATCAGAAAGGATGGTACCTCAGCTATGGACTGAAATCCAGAAAGCTGTGGTTCTTTCTCCAAGAAGAATCTTGAATGCATTAGCAGAACATTACCTCATTAACAGCACTGGGAGTTATCATTTACGAGAAAGCAAGCTCTACTTTGGCACATCTTTCAGTGACTGACAACAACTTTTTGAATATTTCAACTAGCATGCATTGAAAACTAGTACAGGGCAACAGGTCTAAAAGCGTTTAAGATTATGGCAGTGTTCCTTAGAAAAATAGAATAATTTTTATTACACTGTTTTGTTTTAATTTTAAAATTTCATTTAAAATTTAAAATAGATTTTCAAATTAATTTTGCAGAATATTTAATGTATACTAATGTTTATACATAATTAAAACAACAGACACGTCTCCTAGCTAACTATGTGGCCCAGTTTCTCTCTAAAATATTGTCTTTTATACTTTTCTTTTTTATACACATAGTAGAAAAAGAAACGTATTCTAAATTCTGCTCCTTCATGGTTTTTATAGTTTTGTGTAGGATTGATTCAGTTCTGGGACTGGGGGATTGGATTGCTTCCTTCTGCTTCTCCTCCATCCTCACCTCTAAACATAAAATCTCTTTCTTACCAGTCCTTTCTGCAGCCTTGGATGGATTTGTTGTTGATGATCTCTTATTTCTTTCTAGCCAGCAATGAGTCCTCTCTCCTACGTTGCTGTCACTGCTACTGCCATGCTGAGATTAAGCTTTGGTGACATGAACTGTTCTGAGAACAGCAGGACAGATTTCTTGGATTTTTGCACACCACCTGTCTGAATAAGAATATACCACTCTGCAG
This sequence comes from Heliangelus exortis, assembly GCF_036169615.1. Classification (NCBI taxonomy): domain Eukaryota; kingdom Metazoa; phylum Chordata; class Aves; order Apodiformes; family Trochilidae; genus Heliangelus; species Heliangelus exortis. Next base: position 40,010,531 of record NC_092423.1, read on the forward strand.
TGCAAAAACTGCCTTTTTTTCCTGAGCCAGCAAAACAATATTGAAAATATTTCTTACCTGTTTTGACAATTCACTTTTTTTTTTTTTTTTTTTTTTTTTTTTTTAACAGTCTCATGTTTGTTACGTGAATCATTGCTGCCAGTTTGATTTAGGACAACATCATTCAATATTTGAGGAAATCAAGATCAATTTCAATTAGGCTTTTCCAATTGTCTTTTACTTACAGGAAAAAAAAATTCAAAGTAGGGTAGGAATTCTTTTGTGTCTCTGGGGATGTTTTGCTTACAGTTGTAAGGCTTTATTCTCTTCTATTTTACAGTGATACAAATCAAGTTTAAATGTAAGGCACAATGTAGATGTATGCTGGTGTAAAAGCAGGGTGGAGAGAGGAAAAAGTTTGGGCCTAAGATGGGCAAAATGGAGAGTACCTAGAAATGGGTAGAGTGATGATTTTCAAAGCACAGGGGGCAAAGTCAAAGGTCCAGGAATCTGAAGTGGACCAGGAATCTGAACTCAGGTACTGCAGGAAAGCATGAGAGGCTGCTGGTTTGCTGCCCCTGCCCAGCCTTGCCACAGTTAAATATTTTCCTATATCCCTCTTCATGCAGGAGGACATACAGGTAAAACACCTGACAGACAGAACAAGGCCATGTGCTACAAACCTTCCCTGCACTTCCAGGAACCTGGAAAGCAGGGGAAAGGCAGACAGGCTGTTGCCATGTCCTAAGTGGTTCTGAGTGACTGCAGAGACCAAGCATCTTTCAGCATAGCTTAGAGTACCTCAGGGGTTTCTTGAAACCAGGAGAGCATCTCAGCAGCCGAGGTACTGCAGAGCCACCAGGATCTGCTTTCGCTGTGCTTGGACCTGGGAGCAGCTGGCATAAGGCAGATTTCTCTCCCCAGCAATCAGAGAAGTCACACAAAGCCTCATTCACTGTCACCACAGCCTGGCAGAGCCTATAGCCCCTTCTGCAACAGAGCTGGGCACAGTTGCTGTCATTCCAAAAGGCTTGAAAAATGAATTTTAAAGAAATGTGAGGAGAAAGCGGGAGACTAAATCAAGTCAAGCTAAAAGCAGGCCTGCTCTTCAGCTCATTACAGTGAAAAGAGCAGCAACAAGAAATCAGCAAGTCCTTGAGGGAAAGAGAAGAGCACTACATCAGTTAGCAATGGGAACTGGAAATGTATGATTTTTGTGCCTCGAATGTTCACTTCTTGCTCACATCTAATTTTTCACCAGTGTTTTCAACACTAAGGGCCATTAAACAGCACCATGTATACACACAAAGCTTCTATCCTGAAAATGGTGTTCTCTGCCTCGCTCACTAGAAATCACCCTGTGGCACTACAAAACTGCCCGTGCAATACAAGAAGCTGTTCCTTCTTGCCACACGCAAGCACTGGATGCATCTGTCCTGGCTGCCAGTTACTGAACACCCTGCTTTGACACCCCTGACTGAGCTGCAACATCAACAAAAAAGCAAAGTTTCCTCAACTCACTGAAAAAATCATTTACATAATTCACATTTGGCAAAGCTGTGAATAGGAAAGAAAGAACAAATCATGAGAGCAGCTGGTGGTCTCCATGCCCAGCATTTAGATGGCAAAATGCACCGGTACTGTGGAGGTAAAAGGATAAAAATTCAGTATCAGATAGGAGTAAGAGAAACATGGAAGGGTGGAAGGAGCTGAGGGGAAGGTGAGGAGACTTCATGGGGGGAAAGAAGGTGATCATGACTCCTTTCTTAGAAAGGAGAGAACAAAAGGACTGGAGACTGTTAAGAGGAAGGAAAGCTGGTGAAGTGATCATGTGGAAATTAGGAAGCAGACCTGATAGCATTTACTGGGGAAACAGCACTGAAGGGAGAAAAAGTCGTAAGGAAAGCACATGACTTTAGGGAGAAAAATAAATGCAATTAAAAAAAACTTGTTGTAGTTTAATCCCAGCTGATAACTAAGCACCATGTGACTGCTCACTCATCCCCCTCCCTGGGTTGAGATAAAGACAGTGTAATAGGTAAGGCAAAAACCATGCACACATGAAAAGCAAAACAAGGAATCTGTTCACTACTTCCCCTCAACAGAGAAGGATTAATTCATCTCCAGGAGAGCAGAGCTTCATCACTTTATAATGGTTACTTGGGAAGACAAGTGGCATCACTCCAAATATGTTGTGTCTCCCCTTCATTCATCTGCCTTCAGCTTTATATAATACTGAGCTTTATATACTTATCACAGTAAAGTGTGGAATATCCCTTTGGCCAGCTGGGGTCAGCTGCCCTATGCTCCCTCCCATCTTCTTGTGCCTCAGCACACTAGCAAAGCATGAGAAGTTGAAAAGTCCTGAATTTCCTAGCAACAACTGAAAACATCAGTGCATTATCAACATTCTTCTCATACCACATCCCACACTGCATCCAAAACATTGTGCTGCTGAGGAGACTAAGAAGAAAATTAGCTTTGTTCCAGCCAAAACCAGGGCAGGACTGAAGAATTTCCGTGTGAGAAACTAAAAATACTACAGAAAATTCACCCTCCAAATAATTGCATGTTTGGCCCATCCAGCATTCTGCCCTGTGAGTGGCTTGTTTCCTTGCCTGGGTTCTGCTCCCCTGAATACAGTCCATGCAGTAGAATAGTCTGTGCAGGAATACAGTCCCTCTTTTTCTCATTCTGAAAAGCTGACCTTGCACTCGTACAGCTGAAAGTCCATAGAAATTCAAAAGAGCAACCTTACAACAGCAAAGCACTGTACCTCCACAGCAGCAGTTACAGGAATGGGGTCTGATTTTCATATTAATCAGGTCCTCAGCTGAGCATATGCCTGTGGGCTCATTCTGTAAAATAACAGAGAGGTAACAACTGGAAATTATGAAGAAGCTTCATATTATTAGTTATGTAGTTCCTTCACTACTAATTAGAATATATATAACAGGAGGACATATTAACACATTGAAACAAGTACACCCAGTTGAAACCACACTTTCAAAAATGCCCATGCACACTATGCTCTCTTTCTTACGGTTTCGAGCTCTGTATTTCATTTGTCCATAAAGATGTGGATCCTTTAATTTCTTTAATTTGCTCTCACGTAGAAGAACGACAACACCCATGATTCCATTTTCTCTGGAGGAATTGCAGAGCCAAGAATATCTCTGGAGCACTAAACAACTAATTGAGCTGAGCCTTAGTTTCAAACTCATAAAATTATAGCAGTTCTTGGAAGCATCTTTCATTGCTGATATTGATAGTCCTGTAGGGTCACCCTCTGATTACAGTTGCTTTGGAAATATGGAGTGTGGAAAATTACCACTGGTTTTTATTCATTTTAATAATACTGACAAACTGTTCACTTTTAATAACCAAAATATTGTTTATATGTAAGTATATAGAAAGCTCCTATCCTCTGATAAGTATGTATCTAGGAACATCAGAAACACAGGTTTAATTTCAACTAGAAATGATATTTAAAGAAGTTCTTGTGCCTTACAGAGTAGGCACAGCATAATGTTTTGAGGGTAGCTATTGATTTCTGATCAGGTGTATCTAGTTCTTGAATTTCTGTTTAGGAGACAGGCTGGGTAAAAGGATATTTCATCAACCAAGTGAAAACTGCTTTAAGTAGAAATGTTTCCATACTTCAAAATGGGAATAGAAATGTGAACTTCTGCTATCCTGTTATGCTCTAGGCTTGCTCTGAATTTTCACTCTAAGAGTTAGGTATACCTGTGCTATACAGTGCAGCACAAGCTAAAGGTTTCCAGGCTACTTCTTACTGAGGTAGCATTGCTATCAAAGAGATAAGAGCTGCATTAGCAAACGCTGCATGACAGTCAAGTTCCCCTGCCAAGACACTAACTTGGGTGCCTCTTCTCATTTGGCACTTGGTCAGGCATCACAGCCAGGTACCACATTCTGCTGTGGAGACGTGGGCAATATTTCTGAGGGGAAGAGCGCTGGCACTGATTGCTTCCCCAGGTGATTCAGCTGGGGGTGAGCCTGCCTCTTAGCAACCCCTGCACGGTGGCCCTGTGGCTTTTCAAAGGACATGGTTGTTCATGAGTTATCCAGAGAGGCCAAGAGACCTTTGCATCTCTGGCTCCTGATCAAACTCCTCTGTGAAAGAGGAGGCGGGCGGGTGGCAGCAGCTGGCTGGTAACATGGATCTGGGTATTGATATGTTTCTTTCTGCAGCCTGAGCATGGCAGAATCCCCCCTCTCCTTTTGAAGGAAATGGGCTGCACAGGGGTCTGAAGCAGAGCAGAGTGTAACAAGTGATGGTGGAAATGCCTGGGAAGGCTCTGCAGTCGTCACAGCCAATGCTTCACCCAGCACCAAGAGCAGTGCTGTTGATTTTGCTCCATTCCCTTGACATCACAAGACTCAGTTCTTGTAAAAGCTGCATTAGAAAAGTGTCATCAGAAGATCCCCTGCACCTCCACTTACTGTTCAGAAAGCTTATGGGATTTGCTAGGCCTAATGCACTAGGACAGTATATAATCTTTCACTTCAATTGCTGGGAATCTGTTGTTATGCCAGGCTCTGCCTGTCCTGAGAGAGAAGTATTGTGCCAAATTTCATAAGGAGTGAGTGAAGTTCTATAAATCAGCATTAATGCTTATTAGAACTACAGGCAAATTAGAGAAGGCTAAATGAGCAATCCAGTGTATTTAACTATGTATGAGGTACGAATCAAACAGCACAAGGGCTGTGTGTTGGATAGATGGTCAGGGGACTCGGTAATGAAGGTGTTTACTGGCAAGCACTTAGTTTCCTTTAGCCAAATGACAAGAAATCCTTTTTGGCATTGTGTGACTGTGATGCTGCAAGTTTTGCAGTGCAGAAATAAATTTGAACATCTAATTTAACACTGAGCAATAGCTTGGTGATCACAGAGCATAACAGTTATCTTAAGGTAAATCACTTCCCTGCAGACAACAGCAATTAATGATTAGACATAGAGGTATAGCAAGCAGGTCAAAAAGAGAGTAATATCTTCATCCCTATGTCTCATTGTCTGGACTGTACATAGCTCTTCTTAACCTTCATCAACGTCCTCTGCAGAACTCACTGCAGAACATTTGCTCCTTAAAGGACTATCAAAAATATAATGAGATGAAAATTGTTGTCATTTATTCTTGAAGCTGTTTGTTGCAAGAATCTGACCCAGATTCAGCCTTCCTTAGGGCGGTTTTGCACTGCACTCTGGGCAGAGCGCCCTTGAAAAGGGCAGAGCTGGTGCTCTGTTTGTGGTCTACAGTTCAAGGTGTCTTAAGCAGCAAAAGTCGAACTCTGCTCAAACTCTGTTTGCTCTGTGAATTTTTTATGTCAGAAAATGTTAGGGGCAAAGAAAGAAAATTATTTAGTCTGTTAAGAATGCACTGTTTGAAATGTGTTTTGCAATCATGTTTGGTAAACTGTGCATTAACAAAAAATCAAAGTGATTTCTTCAATAAATCTGAAATCAGCATTTATTGTCAGAATATAGCAGTTCTACCTAGTACCCTTTGGGTTTGCACTTTGGTACTGATTCTCAAAGTGCCAAGTTGGCACTCAGAGTTCAGCTTTACAACATGACCCTACTTTTACCTTTTGCTGAAATGCTTTGTCATGTAACAGGGCTTTCAATTCCTTTTTCCTGAGATGGGTTTTTGTCATCCTGCGAAAGATAAAGGGTCATAGGAAACATAATAATCTTCACTGGCTTTTTAGCATATAACTGAAACCTAATGATTTTTTTTCCAGCCTGTCCTTTCTGCATTCTCCTCCCTCACATCCCATTTTTGTTTTTCTTCTTCACCCTTCTGCCTCTCCTTGAACAGGTAAGACTGCACACCTCCATGGCACATGGATTAGAAAGCTGTGTCTTAAAGAAGCTGAGTGCTAATGCCAGCTCACCAGATTTCACAGGCTATGGATTTAATCTAGCTTCAAGGGTGCAAGGAGTGCTGCAGCAGCACAAGCCTCATCTGCATCTCCTGCACTTTCACTCTGCTCTGTCCACATTGTTTTGTCTTTGCAGAAGCACAGCTGGTTTCTCCACAGCTTCCCAAGGAAAGACCATGTTGTCTGTTCTTCTTTTCTAGAGACTCTTTTCAGACATGTCTCAGCCTCTGGGATGATAAGAGAAGTCCATCAATTAGGATTCCTGTCTCAGTGTTGCTGGACCAGACAGATTTCTCTTGATACAGAGAAAATCAAGTTTATTTTCTTCCTCTCTGTGTTTCTTAAATTCAGACATGCACGCATAGTTTCCTACCTGTTGTTTCTCATTCCTCTGGACTTGATTGTCACACTATCAGGCTATACCATGATGGAAGGAAGTTTCCTTTCCTGTATGTTTAGATTTGTCCAGTGACATCTCCCACATCATGAAAGAGATTCAGGATCCAGAGCATCCCCCACAGTCTGCCATTTGTAGCTGTTAAGCCACACTCTGCATTGGGAATATCAGGAATATGTTGTACTCTGCTACCAACAATGAACCTGTTCTTTAATGGCCTGCAATGTCTCACTGTCTGTTCTAGGACTGAGCGGGTAGTGGCAGCTGCAATTTACATTTACCTGTTTACAGTCATTCAGAGAAATTATTGCACTAGCCCTGCTCATTCACCTGGCCTTTTCACCACCAGTATTAGCCCAGCACTTGCCATGCAGATATCTTGCACTTAGAGGCTATTATATGGGCATATTAGAGCACTGTTGGGACTATTCTGCATGTATATACCAGAGGAGGTTACTACAACCAATCTACAGGGCCTAATTCTCCAACAGGAGTGAAGCTGAGATGGAAATATCTCCCCACACTTCAGATCATGCAGAAGTCAGAATGGAAAAAACACTTGCTGTAACTGATAGCAGGAGACTGTAGACAATCCCAAACTGCAGGTAAGAGCATGTTACAAGATTTTCAAAGACTGATGCAACCTGTATGGTTTCTATAAGCGTCAAAGTCTGGGCTTTCTTCATTGCAAAATAAATGGTTTTGTATCTTCCTCAATGCAAGACTTCAAAATGAGAGTGAAGCGGGTGTGCAAGCTTCAGAAATGATCCCTATACTCTGCCTGCTGCCAGTGTCCTTGGGAGCCAAGATGGGATTGACATTTTCCTTCTTTAATTATGTCAATTTCCATTTTTTGGCTTCTGACAAGGAAGACACTACCCTGGAACAGCTGCTGGGGCTGTGTAAAATAAACCTGAGCCTTGTCCAAGCTGCAGCAGCCGGGTGCTGCTCTGTGCAAGCTGGCACATTTGGTGCTAACATTCTGTCTTAAAGCTGAGTGCAGAGGGCTGAAAGTCTGGATATGCCCTGGAGATCAGTATGTCCTGCTTTCATCTGGGTTTATCTTCTTAGAATTTGCAGAGGTGGATTTACAGGAGGAAGTCAGGAGGAGTGTAATTCTCCTCATCTGTAAGTACCGAAGTGTATTTTCTCCCATGAGATGAGGAACTGGCCATGGCAGACATCACTTTCTCCCCAAGATTCCATCAAAACTGCTTTATAACTAAGCCTGAACTGGACACGTAGACTAGATAAATATCCAACCTACCTACTACCTCCCTACTTTACATCTGAAAGAACATGGTAGAGTTTTTTTAACTCAGGCAAATCTGCCCTGGATGGAAATTTTTACCCCAGATAAGCCATGGAGTGGTTTCTATGTTAACAAATGTGGTTTACCTTGGCAACAGTAGCTTGTGTGCTGTTGGTCTAGGGAGGCTACCTCTGGGCTTTTGCCTAGCAATTTTTATCTCAGGCCAGGTTTGCTTAGTGCTTTTACCCTAGTTTTACCTGCTCTCTGAATGATACTGAGCAATCTCCAGTACTCCAAGTGCAGAGCTTGGCTGTAGTTTGCCCAGGACTTGTTCAGTTCTGTTATTCTGAATGCCCTTATTTCAAATTAAGGCTGTGTTACGTGAGCAATGTTATGGTGAGTCAAGAAGTATGAAGTCAGTTGGTGTGGCTTAACAAAGGAAAACTTGCATGTTGAAGATTTCCTCCTATAAAATGCCTTAGAATCAATTTGCAGCTCTCTTTCACTGAGGACTAAATACCTAAGGATTAAAGACCACTTTAGTCACATTAGGAGCACTTTAATCCTAAATGAGGACATCCATTTGGGGCTTTAATTCTTCTTGATTTCGCATGGTCAGATGAATTGGCTTAGCTTACTGAGTGTCCCCTTGCAGACAAACTCTGTCTCCTTTGTTTTGCACTCTTGCAGTGTCCTACAGCAGAGGATGCTGTGTCACGCCTGCTACCCCACGTGTCTAAAATCCTCTTTCCTTCTCTAAGTCACTGACTCATCCCATTTGTCAACTCTTGACTCTCTGTAAAGTTTTGTACACTGCAAGCTATATAAAGAAACAAATTGCATTAAACTGTATTAGCAAGCAGCCTGGAAGGGTTTTTTTAATCTTTTTTTTTTTTTTTTTTTTTTTTTTTTGGTACAGTGGCAGAAATTAATTTTCCCAAATCTTCAGAGTTTCCAAACCACTTAACTCACGCTTCCAAGTTATCAGGACTTCTTCATGCCTTGAAATTACTGCATATGGTAATTCCCCCTCATTCACTGCGCTCTTTATTCAGACCTGATAATTTTTTCAAAATTATTTAGCATATTTCACATAGAAACTAGAAAGCCCATTTACTCTCTCACTGTAATTAGAGCGAGATGGAACAATTTAAAAATAAATGGCTCAGGCATGAGGTGCTTTTGTGAAACAATACAGAACAAGTGGGTGGACAGGAATGTGGAAGTAGTGAGCAGTAAAAATTGGCTCATCTCCATAAGCTCACTAAAGATACAATAGCCTGAGCTCTCACATTTGGCTACGAGCTATAAAATGATAAAAAACATAGTATAAGGAGAAATGTGTCCTTCTAAGTTCTTACGATGGAGTTCTGCTGGCAGCAGCACAGCTTCAGAAACAAACATTCTAAACTTAGGTTTCTGTAGTTCACTCTTGGCTGTAACCCACATGGAGTTACAGCAGGGGAACTGTGCAGAATGAGGGGAACTCTTCGATAGCTAGAATGGCTGGGTATAGACAGGAGGTAAATGGAGACTTTTCCCCATATTGTAATTATCTGAGTGGCCAGGACGTATGATAACTCAGACTGACACTTTAAGATCTGTAATTTTATTGAGAAAAATACTGAAAATTTGCTTCAATTTTTTTCCCCTTCTTTGGAGCACAGCAGCTTCTTTCCCTGGTAAAATTCAGGAGTGCTGTTTTTCAAAATGCCAGCACATCTTTTGAAAAATCAAGATACAGGTTCCAAATTCAAGGTGCTGTTGGAAGCTGTAATCCCATCCTGGCAGTCATCTCTCACTTCATCTCACCAGTCTCCTACACCACAGCTTCTCTTTATAGTTTCTCACAGGCAGATTTCTGGTTTGTGTAAATTGATTGGGCTCCCTTGCCATTTTCCAGGAGAGCATGGGCAGTGCTCAATTAAAAGTGAAGTGCCTAAAATCCACTTTAGCCATCATTTTGTTAGGACTAAGAGGAGAAAATCAGGTCTTTGTGGCCTAGCTTCCTGGTGTAGTATCTATGTATAGTGCCTGGAAGCAAGAGCTTACCTACTTCTTTGCTCTAGTTAAGGAAGTCAGGTCATTACATCCAGATATTCATATCAATCTTTAGTTGAGGATTTTGTTTGTCTTTTCTATTTTTCTGTAAGTCACAAAGATTTTATGACAGCATAGAAAGATCTCATCATAGCTGTGCTATATTTATTAGTCAGAAGTCTGATAAGATATGGCCTTTTCTCCTCATGACTCTCCAAATATATTCTTCCAATCTCATTTATTTGCTGCTTCTGGCTGACAGCAGTTCTTCAGATGCCTTAATATAGCATGTAAATATCATGAATTTGCAAAATATAGAGCATCAAAGAAGAGAGCCACGTTATACTGTGTCCTTCCTCATTTCTCATGCTAATATAAAATGTCATATGCTTCTGTTATTGAAATGGAACTAAGTTGTTGCTTTTCTTTACATTTAGGTTATGGTAAAAGGCTAGGAGTACTCCCACATAGTTACATGGAAAAGATACAAGTATGAATCATCTTAATTGTATTTTCTTCCTCTCTGATGCTAGCAGTAGGACTAGTGATCTCTGCCAGCAAGGAGGGAGTCAGCTGTTTCACACTTACATTACTCTTACCCTAAAATTTGCAGGACAAAAGTGTTGGTGCAGAGCTCTACTGAGCTGTTAGCATAAGGGCTGTTATTAGGATAGTGTTGGGAAGTAAGACTCATTTTTCATTTATTAATGAATTAAGTATCCTGACAAGATTATTTTGTGTAGCTAACTCAGGTTCCCTACAACGAATGATCCAACAGCTGCCTGTATTAGCACTGGTTGTGCAGGGGTAGACCACAGGAATATATTGGTGTACCAGAATTTTGCTCAGAATTGTTAATATTGTCACAGCTGAGATGGCTGCGGCCTTTCAGACAAGATCTGCAGCACAGGGGAGGCTGCATAGGAAAGACCTAGAGTTACAGTCTAAGAACTTGCATGGTGCCTCCCCTCTCAGACATGATGGGCCTTCTGGGCTCAGTGCCCAGGGAGAGCTGCCAGGGACTGCCATCATCACTTATCTGCAGACAGAAGGACATGAGTAATGCTTTGGATGTCACCCCACACCTCTCTCAGTGTGGAGTGGTGGTGGTGTTGCTGCGGAAGAGCCACAAACACCCCTCAGCATCCAGGGTGGCAGCAGGAATGCTGTCCCACTCACACTTTGCATCTCAGCCAAACCTCTGGTCCTAAGTGACACTTCAGCCTTGGTTAAGAAGAAATATGGAGCTGAACATGGGCATCTTTTCCCTAGGATTCTGGTGGTTCTTCTGTTATTTGAACCACCTTGCACCTCCGATCCTTTGCCAGTTTCTCATTTCTGTAGATTCTTGCTGCTCAGGGTACAAGGATGTGTACACAGCCTTCTTTGTGGGTTATTCCTCTTGGAGAATAAAAGGGTAGGTTTGTTTGGGTCCCTCACTTTTGTATCTTATGGAAACCTAGTACTTGTCTAAGAGTTTTGACCACATTGGCCAATTTCTGCAAAAGGGATGGCTGAGCAGAGATCTCAGACACATGAAGTCCTGATAGGTGAATGGATGGGGGCAAGAAAGAGGGAGCAGCAGGGGGAACTCAGCTGACATTTCTCTCTGACAGCAGCTGGTTAACCAGTGACTGTGCCTGTAGCTCTTCATACTTTGTGCTCACTTGTGCTCTGTGGGAAGCCTGAGTATGTAAACCAGGGACATAAGTAGGTCTTTGGATGTTGTGTAAGTAGATCAAGGGACTGTAAGAGGAGCTTGATGGGGAGAAGAATCCAGGAGAAACAAAAATTTGGGGCATGGTACTGGTAGTATGGCAAGAAACATAGGTGGGAGTTGGATTACATATATGGATTAGTGCTCAGGACACAGAAAATACATTTGTAAGATGTCAGGCTTAATTTGCTTTACGGCTGTCCTTGTTTGAGCCAGAACAGAACCAAGTTCCTTTTTAATAATTTTAATTTTTTAGTTAAGTCCCTTCTAAGTATGCACTTTCTGAACTTAACAGCATTTTTTTCAGTCCATGATAATGCTTGATTTTTATAGCTGTTGCTGGAGAATGGTATGCAGAAAGGCTTTTGTTTATAATTATTCCTAGAGAAATCAAGGTCACTGCTTGGTTCTACTAAACTTCTTATGTGCTGGAAACAAAAGGGAGGAAAAAGTGTCACACCTACAACCCTCCTGTCGGGAGAAGCAGACCAGACAAGTGACCCAAAATAGACCAAACTAAATATTCCATCCCATACCCAGTATAAATCTCAGGGATCATGAGGATCAAGCCCTCTTTGTCTTTGGCCAGTGTCCTGGAAAGACACGGCCTGTTCTTCTGCCTTTGATCCCAGTCTCTGCATTCCTGAATCCAGCTCCCATCTGCCACTCAGTCCAGGATCCAGGTCCTGGACTTTCCAAGGGCTGCCCTGCACTGCACTGAGCAGTGTGAGCATTACTGGGAAGAGCACGATAGTGGTTTTGTATAGATGTGTATATGTTTGCACATATTTCATTACTTTATAGTTTTATCCTTATTGTTTCATTAAAGCTGTGTAGTTTAATTTCCAACCCATAAGTCTCTCTCCCTTGTTTTTTCTCTTTCCTTTTTCTGGGAAGGGAGAAGGGTTAATAGAGAACATCTGTCATTCTTATTATTGGCAGCCCAGCATTAAACCCTGACACCTCCTAATGCAGTGAGATTTTCTTTCCCCTCTTCAGTCCTAATTGCCCTAATACGTTTGTATGCATGGGATTTCTCATCAGCAAAAACTAGAAAAGCAGTTGCAAACTTCCACAGCAGCTTGAAATTTTAGCATGGCAAAAAATAGTGCTTCCTGGCAAGGGAACAGCTCCCTGATAACCACTGTAAGCAAACAGAAGAGCTCTAAAGTGAGTGTGTGCATCTGTCAGGAGTGGTTTTCTCTTTCAGTGCAGTGATCTGTGTGAATTAGAGGCAGAAGTCACCAGAGCCAGCTCATGTAAGTAGAGCTTACCCAAAGTGTAGCATTTAGCACCTTCTCCTACTCTTGGCTTTCTGATGTGTTTGGCGTGGGTGTTCTGCAAAAGTGAATAGGCCTTATCAAACTGTGACCTTGAAGGAGCTGCTGCTTTGCAAGAAACCAGACTCCTCTCGTGTAAAAGTCACCAGCAGCCCACCATACTGTTATTTGCCACTTAGGAAGTGAATGGAGTTTTTTTCACTTGGCTGTATGCCTGGTTCAGAGTTCATGCTAACCAGAGACTAAATCTGCATCTGATACATACTTCCAGAAATAGCATTTGCAATAAATCTGATTGCTGTTCTCTCTGTCTAGGTAACACACTTGCAGTTCAGTGTTATGTTCATATATGACTTGAGCTGTACTAAAGTTTGAAGGCAAATGGCAACAGCACTATTATTTCTGTGAGCCTCCATGGAAGTGGCAGGATATGACAAAGTCAAAAGACTTGGGATAATTACCCCCAGACGTCCAGGATCCGTATTATTTATCATGTATTATTTATCCGTATTATTTATCATGTATGTGATTGGATGTAAAGTATTGTGGAACTTCACAAGGGCCTGGAAAAAGAAGTGCTCTGCCTTGTCAGGGAACAAATGGCAGCTGGAAAGCCTGGTTTTACTGAGGCTTTGATGGTAATAATTGCACCAAGCTGAAAGATTCTCCAGTTCTTTGCAGACAGGGAATGTTCACAGTCTACAAAAATGTTCCAAACCACCCAAAACCCACAAGTTTACTCCACAGAAAATAAGACCATTACTTATTGTTGTCCTAATCTAGGGCTGGGAAGAAATAGCAGTAAAAAGTGAAATATAAATGACTTTCCAAACCTCCTTTTCTTTCCAAGAGTTACACTGGAGCCAGAGTCCTTGCTACATCGTCTTGCTCTCTTCACCAGTGAGCTTCAGAAATTCTCTGAGACAATAATTATTTGCAGCTCTTGTGGTTACAAATCACTGTCATGTTGTCAGAAGAAAACACTTGCCCTGAGCTGCCACAAGTTATTGGGCTGCCAAAGAAGGTGATTCTTTGTAACTGAGAAACTAGATATCTCTGATGTTTCTCAGATATTTAAATGATTTGTTGAAAACAGTGACAAGGCTACATCCATATGGGCAGCCTAACATGCTCATGAAGCACATACTTGACCATCAAAAAGAGTTGTCAAGAATTTACTGTGGAGACAGAAGAGAAAGGAGAAGCAGATTGCTAATTCAAGACTAGTGCTTATTATCTAGATGAGCTTCATGCACAGCAAGGTGTCAGATGTCACTGCAAATCTTCACACCACAAAAAGAACTTGGGCTTAGTCACTCAAAGGCATGTCACTGTCAGATGTGGGCAATTTGTTTGAAAAACAAATATTACTCTGACTCAGCTACACACTCATCAATTTTATTGCATCGTAAATCAGTTGTGTACCTGATAAATTGGTTTTAATTGCACACATTTTAACAGTTTGCAGACTTCTTAATATCAATGAGTTTCTGTATTAGGTCCTTTTATTACAGAATCACACAATTTTAGGTTTGAAGAGATCTCCAAGATCATCCAGTCCAACTTTTGGCCAACACCATGAACTAACTATAAAAGACCCTCCTCACGCATAAATATTTAGAATAATAGCAGGTTTGAACCAGACCAATGTTTATCTTTTATACCACCATACTCTGGTTTGGGTGCCTACTTTCAAGGTTAAAAGTGTTAGTTAGCTCCCACTTAAAGGTGTGTTCTGCACTGCTTTTGTATCAGATGAGAAATCTTTGGAGGAAAACTGTATTTATATGGCAATAGTTTTTTAAATCTTTTGTACCACAACAGCAAAGAAATGCACAAAAGTCACACAAGCTGATATTATCTCTTTAAAAAGGACAGTGTCATGGATAAGATGGAGTAAATGATAACCCATGGTGTATCTGGGGACTGAGTTTTACTTTAAAAACAGCAAGGTTGGAACTCATATCCTTAATTATTTCACACATTCACTCACTCCTGCCACCATCTCAATTTTAGGTCCACTAGGTCTTATAGTCCCTTCCCAGAAGGGACATCAATGTCCATCCAAGAAGGCTGTGCAGAAATTTGTGTTGGTTCATTCTGTGCCACTGCTCAGTCACTGGTCTCAGCTGTCAGTGTCCAAGGTCCCTGGTCATTCCCTGTCATTCAGCTACACAGACCCCTCTGGTATCTATGATGTCCTCCACTTTCAGGACCTTTTCTCCATCCAAGAGCTTCACCTTCATTTTTCCAGGCCAACTTCTTTTTATTGAGGCCACATCTTTTCTGGAACCCTTTATCTTATCACTAGCTCCTCTTTCTAGAATTCCAGCACTCCATTTTTCTCAGTCTAAACTGTGCAGAATGCACATGACAAGCCTCAAAATTGGTGTTTCTGTCTCATGTCTCCTCATTGATTGCAGGATTCAGGATATGCCACTTCTGTTTAGTCCAGGTATTGCCAAAATTTACTGCCAGCTAACACCAACTGCAACTTGCAAGTAGCAGGCTTCTGCCTGACAGTTCATAAGTTCAGCTCCAGATATTCACCCACATAAACACAGGTCTCTGCCCTGTTACCTTTCACAATTTTATACATTATTTTTGACCTAGGACAGAAGCTTTCCACATTCTTCACCCACTCCATTAGTGGGGACTGCAATTAAAGCTGTTGGGGTGAATACTTGAGGACAACTAGATTTTAAAGTGTATCTGGCTGGAGAAACAATGCTGAATCTTACCCAGGCTCTATTGGAAGAAAGAATCTAGCTGGGAAAAACTTAGTCGTTTCCATCTTCCCTGTCAGAATCCAGAAATGACACTCTTGGTTTGCTGATCCAGAGTCAAGAGCACAGCCCTGCTAAGATAGTTGTGAGGGAGCTGTGAGGATAAACTAGACAAGGCAATAACAGCAAAGCAAAACGCAAGTAAAACTTGGCATTAGCATTTACAAAGAGATTTAATAGCAGGCAACCCTGCAGTATAAGGCTCTGAAAGCTAGCACGAGCTCAATCCAGTAAATCCCCAGAGAACATCTCCAGGACAATATGGGTACATTGCTTCCAGATCCATCCTGGCTCCTATGGAGCCTCTGTGGCTGTCTCAGTACTGGGTGCACAGTTACGTACTTAAGTCTCCCCCAGATAAACAGAAGGAGACTAATTATTTTGGTCTTGGATTGGGCCAACTAAAACCCACTTGTCCGTATATCATACAAGCTAAAAAAGACAAGAATTAGTGGATCTGGTGGCTAGGATGGTAATATTTTACCAGAAGTCTGCTTCATACTTGCAATGCCTCAATCCAGATTTCATTAGAGACTTTTTTGCCTTTTTATTCCTTTGTATTTCAAGGACGTAATTTCCATTTACAAAGCTACTTCAGCTCGATCAAATAGATAGGCTTGACTTCTTTTAAAATTACTGGAAGTTATTTAAGTCTATTCCCTGTAAAAAGGTCCCCAGAGTGTTGGGCATTCACAACAGAAAACTATTTTTAGTCTGTTTTCTTAACAAAACAATGCCTACTCAACCAAGCTGTTTCTTCACCCATCCATCAATTTAATGCTAATAACTAGGAACCTGCAGACTGATTTCAGCAGATTTGGATAATTTGCAAAGTTCCTGCAAATCATGTAAAAAAAGCTGCAGTTAGATAGAAGAAGCCTATTGTTTCTTTTACGATGCAGGAAAAGAAGGAAAAATTCAGGCATTGTTCTTCTGGGTGAGAAAAGGCTGGCCCATTAGTCTGTGCTACTAATGGACCAGGTGCAGAGCTTTAATTTAGCTACTGCACATCTGGCCTCTTCCTGGTAATTAGAGGATTCAGAGTAAGGTGAGACTATTGTAGGAGAGCTTAGGGATATGTAGGTAAATTGGAAAAAATGAGGAGAAAACCGGGGTTATTGTGTGGAGCTTTGTAGAAAACATGTAGAGAAAGACATCTGTAGGTCAGACTTCATTATTTCTGTCCCCTTTCCCTCTAGAGTTTCTTACTCTACTTTTTTTTTTTTTTTTTTTTTTTTTTTTTTTTTTTTTTTGCCATTTATATTCAGAAATCTCACCTAAATGACTGATATCTTTTCAGCCAGCAGTTTGAAGATGTCACTGCCATTCAAACCACATTTGCTGGATAAAAATGACAGTCACCTTTCTGGTTATCACCCCCCATAGTTACTTTGAGAGCACAGAGGCCCAAGCAGCACACTCTATTTCCAACACCCCCTCCTCCATTGTCACTGTCACTTTCCTTCCTTTTCTTATTTTTGGGAGTGAATATTGAGTATACACCTCACATTGACATTGGGGAACTTTTATGATAATAATCATAATGTGTGGAAGAGCCAGCTGGTTATGTCTGGATCATTTTCTTTTAAGTGTGAAATTTCAAGAACTGAAAGCATAGAAATTTTTGGCATGTACCTGCTAAACAAGGTGCTCTTGAAATTCAGGTTATTCTCAATCTCAGATACATAGCAAAATGACAGGTTGGCAACCTGAGGAGGTGGCAGGAAGAGATGAAAAAAGGAAAAATAGAGGAATAATAGTAGAGGAAATGTTTGAGTCTGTACTTATGGTACATGTGAGTCTGGTGAACAAATGAAGGAGGAAAATCTAGATTAAACAAAGGAGTGGAAACGCAAAAAGCTGCACAAAAAAAAGCAATGTGGGATGTCTTTTATGTTTTAAACCTTCTCTGTAGCAGCCTTTTGTTAACTGGCAAAGTGAAGCCTGGAAGAACACTGCTTGGTGTAATATTTTATTACCTTTCATTTTCTTCTTACAAATGTTAATACTTTGCTCACTTTTTGACATCTGCTGAGCACTTCGTAAATGTTTTGGATGAGCTGTCAACATACACTTGCATTTTGAGAAGACAAATTGATTTGACAGCTAAACTAGGCAATTTAAACAAAAACTGGTTACAGTCAAGACTGAAGTCTATCTTCTCCTTGCCAAAGCAGATCTCTGAAAAACACTGGTTCATTTGACACAAGTATTCCATTCAGCCTCAGAGAAAGGCTTTGCTTAGAAGAAATATAGAAGAAAACATTATTTAACCATCCAACATTACTGCTCCTGTTTCTTCAGTAAGTGCTCACCCATGATGTGGAAGCCCTGAGCACCTGTCTAAAGCATTTTCTGGAACAGCTGAAAGGAATCAAGGCTTTCAAGGCATACAGCTAATTATAAACACTAGATTGGGTAACGGCATTGAAGCACTGTATCTTCTTGGAAATAGTTTACTCTCAGGAATTCATTCTCTTAACTTTTTTCTCTGAGTCAATGAAACCCCTCAGCCCACACCCTTTGGCACGGTTTGTGCTGTGGTAGTTCTGACATTCCCCTGTGAGATATGTGCCTTCCTCATAGGGGAGGAAGGGGAACTGGTTCTCCTGAATCTTTGCCAAGTGCTTCAGTTACTACTTCACTTTTTTTTTTTTTTTTTTTTTTTAAATCTGGCCCTCAAATACGTATGGGTCTTTTCTGTATGGGTCTTTTCTTGCTGAAACGTTCTGGCAAAGTCAGTTCATATTTGGAAACAGTCTCAAGATGACAGCAATCACAGTGGCAGTTCTACTGGTGGTTTTTTTATGGTTGCCTTGCCAGTTCTACTTAAAGCTGTCCTTGGAGGTTGGAGTTCATTCAGAGCCCAATGTATACAAGTGGGCTCCAGCCTACGTTCCTCACAGCAAGCTTTATCTTGAACTTTTTTTGCTGGCATTTCATTTACAATTATATTGCTTCCAAACATTTACAGTAGCTTTATTAGATCCATCTGGTATTCTTCATAACGCTCCCAAACTGCCAAAACTGAATAATCTGTATCACAAGCAAATTATACATCCAGACCATTCATCCTCCCAGACTCTGAATAATATACAGAACACTGGCTCCAGCCAGGGTCCTTCGGGCATCCTGCTATTAACCTTTTTCCATTTTAAGAGATAGTAATTTATTCTAGCTCTAGAGAGAGCATAAGCTCTCGCTTAGCTAGTTTTTAATTCATGACAGAACTTTACCTTTCACCTCTGATTCTCAAGTTCCTTTGCAGCCTCTTTGAAAAAAGACTTCATTGACAGTGTTTCCAAGGTTCTAAATTTATTGCATTCCCTCGTTCTTCATTAACCAGTAGTTTAATATGGATATAAATTTATGTCTTAGAAAATAAATTCTTTCCCCACCATTAGGATGTGACTTTATTTTGGCTAATCCAAGCCAGTGCATGGGAGGCACAGTTGCTTGTTTTTTTCCCCCTATTGTTATGATTGTTTGTTTCTAGCGTGTAATAATCCTGCAGTTATCTCTGAAATGCACCTTCAATTCTTTACTTCAACACTGAGCTCAAACTCTATAACCTAAAGTCAACCTGAGTTACACTTCAAAGAATAAATATTATGCTTTTCATTTTCTCCTTGCAAAGTAAATGTTCACCATAACACCTTGCCTTAGCTCTTTGAGGTCAGATAAACATCCCATTTAATTCAAAGTATGTTTTCCATTTTGTAGGGTGGGTTTTCCTGAATTCAGATGCTTCTTATTTTAGTTCTCACAAGATGTTCTTGTATTACCTGCTCCAAGTTGTGTAACATGATTTAATTTCATCTTTTCGAAGATGTCTCCAGGAGTCTTCTGCCTTTATTACTTCTAAAACCCAAGATAAACTCCTGAACTCCTCAGAAGCAGTTATTTACCAGCCTTCTAACCTATATACTTATACTATAAGTATTACTTATAGTGTATATACTACATATAGATATATATATATAGATATGTAGTATCACCCTTATACTAACTAGTGTGATAATGAATGTATATAGACAGCTTCATGTTTCTGCCCAGTATTTTTTTTCTTTGGTTATGAATGGAGGACTTTCCCTTTTTAAAGGCTTTAAAATACATTTTTTCACTTGTGATTCCTACAAATTAGCAGGAATCTTCTTCAACATTTTTGCTGTAGTATTTGTGTAACTTTGTAGCAGTTTGGGGTTTTGTATTTTTTTTGTTCCATTTAAAAATAGCAGTTTATTAAAATAAAAATCTTTACAGCTGGTAAATCCATGTCTGTTTGTAGTCAAAAGAAGACTTTAAAAGTGGGTGGCTTTAAAACTTTTTATCCCTTTTCCACACCTCTTCTGAAGGGAGGAAGGTGGAACAGCAGCTACACATCTCTGCCATGGTTTAGGGCACTGTTAATAGAATTTGTGCCAAGTGACTACCTGCATGATTAGCAACTGACTGGATTAAGATGATGGTGATGGACTGGCTATATCTGGGCTGCAGGTGAGTAAACTTCCCTTCATGCCTTTTGCTTGTGACCTCTATATTTGTGTTTGCCCAAGGCAGGCTGTGTGGGAGTTTACTCATTCTCTATTCTACTTTGTCAGTCAGTTGTGTCAAGCTGTGGCATTTGTACCATAAATAGTTTTATTCTTCTCTTTCTCAGCAAACACCTTTGGCTTCAATTGAAGGATTTCATCGCTTTATCATTGTCAAAACTTTCTTAACCACAGAGACCAAATCCTCAGCAGCAAACCTTTAGAAAAAACATGGATGAAAGGATGTATTGAACAATAGACTGGGTAGCCTGTCCTGCCCCAGTTACCATGGGGCAATAGCAAGTGCTGGTGGTTGTGTTCCCAACAGCTTCCTGGATTCTCATCAATGTCTTGAGATGCAAGGAAAAATTCCATCCACCATGCATTTTGATCTGTTAGGCCAGACTTCTGATCCAAAGCTTGTTGAACTTGAAGGATGTTTTTTCCATTGATTTCAACAGCTCTAGATCTTGTCTGACACAGCTGTCTGGAACTGTAATGCTACTTCAAACAAAGGTGAAGGATTAATTTCTTGGACATTCCTTCTGCCTGGAACCATTGCTAGCCTCTGGGGGAAAAAAATGCAAATCTATCTGGACTTACTGACTTGTTTTGTGTGGAGTCAGGATTATGATGTCTGGGAAGATGCACTTTTCTGTCAAATAAGGTCTGTTGGCAGCACTGAAAATGGGAAGTAAGCCATACTGGTATGCTTCTGACTTGTTTTAAAGTTTGGATCATGACACTAATGGCTGTGGTACAGAAAGGGGAGAGGCTTCTACTGTGTATCAGCAGAACTCAACCCACCTAGCTTAGCTTTTCCCCAGTGCAGCTTGGCAGCCACATTGAAATGCTGGAAATCTCCTGCTGCGAAATGAAGAGTTAATTGGCACCAGCAACAAGCATGCTTTCTGTCTCCTCTACTGAAATTCCTGTGTTTGTACATATATATAAGAGCTGTGGCAGTGAATAGATCTGGTACCTTAACTTTTTACTGACATACAGGTCCGGGGGTTTGAAATATCAATAGGCACAAACAGGCTGTAACTATGCCCAGTCTGAGAACAGGGAGACTGTCTGATCACTGGAGCAGAAAGGCTCCAGAACAGCTCTTTGGTTGGAGGCCAGGAGCCTAACTTTCAAGTGGGTGTAAAGACAGCTGATTCCCTGCTCTTTCATTCTGATGCCAGTCAGTAATAACTTTTTGCTAACAAGCTTAATGTCTGTAGCTGGACTTGCACACATTGTCAGGGTTGTGCAAATCACTGACACTATTGACCTTTTCTGAGTATCACATGCACTCAAACGAAGCAACTTTAAGGAGTTCATGCAATAGAAAAGATTTCCCATGCTGGTAGGAAATGCACCTTGTAGGAACAATTCACAAAGTTTGAACATTTATTTTTACTTTGAAGTGAAATGCAAAGGCACCAATTCCATGGCCCTCCAGAAAATGCTTTCCAGATATAAATTCAGTGCCTTATCTTACCTTTTGCTTTCATGGTCCCAAAAGAATGCAATAACTTGACATCAGCAATTTTTGTGCGTTAATGTTTCTACATTTTTTCTATTGTCTGTATTCAAAGGAAAGGAATAGCAAAGCTAGCCCTAATAAGAGAAATCCAGACTTTATTCTCACTGCAGAAAATATGACAGTCTTCAAAGATTAAAGAATCTGTGTGCTGTTCCTCTCAGAGGAGGAGAGCAGGGACCTAACCTCTGGACTTAAAGTGTACCGTGCTATGTGCAATAGTCACAGAAAAAGAATAACACAAGAGGTATGCCTGAGCCTCACCCAGAGCCCAGTGAAGCAAATGCAAACTTTGGTTGCAAAGGACAATACATTAAGTCTTCCATCTGCAACTACATAAGACTTGAGAAAGGCAAGAGACCCATGGGTGTGGAGTGTCTCTGCGAATCCTTCGTGCCCCACAGCAGGTTTCTGTTTCTCCTACTCCAGAGAGAACCCCTCACTAGCAACCCAAATAACCAGGCTTGCATCAGTAGGGAAGGGTAATCTGGCCCACAGCACACTGAATTACACTCTTTCCTAATAGCTGTATTGCCCTCTGCCAGCTAAACACCATTGGGATGCCAGATTCTGCAGAGACCTGTGTCACATCTCTGTAAACATGCTTTCTGAATACAGTAAACTTCCGTGTATTCTGATACTTTCTGCCTTAACTAATATGGACAAAATAGGACTATTTTTCCATCCGACTGCATTTTAGCATACTAAATCCCAGCACTTAAATACTAAAATCCCAGAATACTTGGAAAAATTAGTAATAGTCTCCATTGAGGGGGAGGAAGATAAATGTTATAAAACAGCGTCTGTCTTGCATGAAACCAGCACAAGACTGACAAACCCAGAATTTTCAATTGCTGGTTTGTTTAGCTTTTCTTCATTTAGGAAAAATACTCCCATTTTAAACAAATCAGATTAATTTTCTCTTTAAAACCATGGAGTTGCCTCTCATTTCCAAGTCAGTATTAAAGTAATTGCTTGAAATATGTCCTTATCTGTGTGAAGCAGAAGCTTAGTGATTCTCAGCTCCCTGTTTTTCCAGTGGTTTGGATATTAGATTTGTTTATTCACCATGTGGTGACCACTTGACATTCACTAGTTGGCTCTTAGATGGAGCAGGCCTGGGAGCTCGACCAAATAAAACTGGGCCCTCCCAGTTCCCCTGGAGCTAAGTGGGCAGACAAATGCAAGTCAAATCAACAGCAAGGAAAGTACTTTTAGTACCAGTGATGAGTGTTACTGTTTGGAATTCAGTTATTTCCAAGTCAACAGATCCTATTGTGGCTGCACAAATGCCCACACAAATGCACACCCAAAAAAAGACAGTGTTCTCCAGAGTCTGCATATTTTGCTTTTTTGGGTTTTTTCAAAGAACTTATGCTGCATACCTTCTCTATTTCTTTGGTGTGCACCTTTTGGGATGGATCAGTAGTGCTGTGGAAAGAGACTGTAAAGCCATCATGTGTCATGTTGCCCAGCAGATACACACTATGCATGGTCATGGCAGCCACAGTAACTCTGTGCATCTTATTGATGTCTGCTGCCTGGTTCATTCTACTCCAGCTTTGTAAGATGTGGGCCAGAGTGAACTTCTTTCTACTCTTTGGTGTGGGGAGTCTCGTGAAGAGCAATGGATTTTGAAACAATTAGTGATTTTTGCAACATATGTGAGATGCTTTCACAGGGGTATTACAGCATCAGGCACTTCAGAGGTAAACTTGGTACCTCAGAGGTATTCAGAAGGGTT
Source organism: Heliangelus exortis (assembly GCF_036169615.1). Classification (NCBI taxonomy): domain Eukaryota; kingdom Metazoa; phylum Chordata; class Aves; order Apodiformes; family Trochilidae; genus Heliangelus; species Heliangelus exortis. Next base: position 40,033,696 of record NC_092423.1, read on the forward strand.
CCAAAGGGAAATTAACAAGGCTAATTATAGCTGGGAAGCTGGACAAGCCATGGAAAAAGACCTAGTGACTATGGGCATGTGAAAAGAGGCCCGGGCAGGTTAGGGAGATAGACAAACATTTAGAATTAACAGCAAAAAGACACAGGAAAGGTAGTGGCAGTACATAATAGCAGCTTGTTGTTACAACAGGACAACAACAACATTTGCCAAAGCATTGTCAGTGGGATAGAAGGCTTCTCAGAGGTGACTGAGAATAAAATAAATTGTACTGGCATAAGGATAGAAATTACATGATGCAAAGGGCTGGTGGAAAGAGGAAAGCTACCAAGGACAGATTTATTTCAGTGCACAAGGGAAGATGTTGCTGAATTTCAAGACAGATAACTCCTGCTGAGAACTGAAGATGTATGTCCATAGACGTCAGAAAAGAGAGATACGTGACTTTGTAATGTACACATCTTTGCTGCTGCTGCTCATACTTTCTGAGCCACAGGGATATTGATAAATATGTTCCTCTGCTATAAATGTAGAAGCTCTTCATAAGTGCTATTTGTCTTAGTTGTTCACCTCAAACCACAGGACTTTTCTCTGTCTGGTCCATATACATACATGGAGGCTTGTACACTCAGAGAAGACTAAGATTGCTTAAACATAAAATATTGCATGTCTTTGAGTTCAATAGAGATGTAGCAATTATTTTTACTTAATAATTAAGAAAAAAAAAACAATGCTGGAAATCAAAACACAAACCCTTTCATTGTACCACTGGAGACAGTATTGTGATTTGTCTCTACAAAACCACAGGAAAGAGCAAGCTAAAAGAACACACATAGTAGTAGAGTTTAATTCAGGCCATGTAATTAAATTCTGAATTATATTAGATCAAAGAGTAACTGAACAAAAAATAAATAAATAAAATCAAAACAACAACCTGTTGGATTATGTAGAATGGAGTTCATCTTCTTAATAGATCTGGAAAGATTACAGTGCCATAGGGCTCCATTAATCAGAACAGAAAAGCCAAAGAGCAAGAATGAATCTAAGGTTAAGTGCATGGCACTGAGGAACTCCCTAACCATCTTCCTTTTGCTATTATAAACCGGATGGGTTTGTGTAGATGGATCTATTAAGGAGGAAAACCATTAATCTATATTCAGGCAGATATGCTGTCTGCATATACATGTCCCCTGATGTATACAACCACCTTGTATTTTGCCATCACAGAACATTGCTGTTTCTCTGAGTGTTGATTTTCTCACAGAAAGAATGATCTTATTCCCAAAGAGCAGCTGCCTGTTAATTTAATTCTAAATGTTTTTTTAGTCCTGGAAAAGAGAGCACGCCAATATTTTTTCCTTGTTTCTGTTCAACAGAGGGTAGAACAAAAGGACAGGGAACAAAGCTCTAAATCCAGAGTAAGATCAATCTCCTCCCTGATGCAATTCCAATGACAGAGCTCAGAACACATCCTAAATGTTTCAGCAACCTCAAACAGTGCAATGTGTACATGGTACATTTCAAGATGGAAATTTTGGACTGGAAGAGATTTTCATTTTTTGTTTTGTTAGTTTCCCTTTCATTGCAAGGCCTGGAGACTGTACATCTTCAGGGAGCCACTTAGGTCCTTTCTAAATCAAGAGATGGTCTAAATTTGTATTCAGTGGGAGCTGGAACAGCCGTACATGCATAGGAAACATACTGTTAACTTACAGTATGTTATTACATCATGTGATCCCTGGAAGGGTGTACTTTCAACATATTCCAGTTGCTTAATTTTTCCTTCACTGATTTTCTTCTGCAGGCTGTTTGGTGCCATTAGTTCAACAACTGTGTTCAAAATGGTGTTAATTTTGTCCTAAAAGTTGTATTTATAAAACTAAATTTTTATAAAACCTGAAATCTAAGGAATCGCTGTACTTTCTTTTTAAATTTCAGTTGTTTGCAAGCTGGTAAATACCCTCTGGCAATACCTGGGTTCCACACAGCAGCAGTTGGAACCTATGTTTAACAACATAATTAAAACTAAAACTGCTTCTGTGTCTTTTCATGGACTTTGTTGCTCAGTGCTGACCAAACCATCATTGCTTGAGTTTTCATTGTGTAGGCAGCATCAGCTTGAGGTCATCAGGCTGTATGGTTACAGTCAGCAGCAGAGGCAACAGAAGCCTTGTGACATGTAGCCCAGCTCTGAAAGTGGCATTCAAGGCGTTTGGTCACTTTGGCATCCATGGCTTGGGAAGTTTCTCCTGGACAGTGTTCTTAATAAATGTGATACTCTGTGGTCCCTCTCACACCCTTACAATATTTTATTCAAAATGCAAGGTTTGTGCAAAGCTCTTCTCCCTGGTTATGCTACTACAGCTCCCCATTCAGGAATTCCCCCTCTGCCTTCTGGGGGAGCTTGCTTTTCTGAGTGCTTCTGCTCTTTTCTAATGCAGTATGAACGGCATAAATGAAGAAAAGAGTTTCTGTTTCTTATGATCACTTCAGTTGAGAAAAACACCAACTTTTGAATGGAATCAAAAAGCAGCTGACCGGTTTGGGGCACATACGGCTGAGGAGGGATATCAGGGTGGTTCTTCCCGTTCCCCTCCCCTTCTCCTAAGTGTGGATTAAATCACACTCGGTAAATAAAAAATGCGATTTGTGTGCCTGGTCACATCTCATCTACATCCTCGCAAGCGCTAGTAATTTTGTAACGATTTAGCGCACACACCGGGGGTTCGTGGAAGCGGTCCAGAGCGCTTCTAACGGCTTGGATCTAATTAGTCATTCGAATTGTTTCTTTTTAAATAAGACTCAGAGGAACACGCTAATTTTAGGATGCCGGGGTGTGGCGGGGGGAGGCGGAGCGGGGCGTTTCTCTCCTATCGGAGGAGCCCTTCCCGAGGCTGCGAGCACACCCGGGCATGGCGAGGGCTCCCTTCCCCTCCCGCTGATGCCCTCAGGGCCGTCGTGGATGCGCCGGCCCTCGGAGGAGCCCTCCATGGCGGCACTCGCACTTGGCCCCAAGGTCGCCCTCGGAACGGGGCAGCAGAGACAGCCATCGCTCCCCCCTCCCCGAGCTCCGAGGCTCCCGCAAGGCCTCTGGCGGATTAGCTTCGCGCCTCGCCCCCTCCCCCGGGGACCGCCTGCCCTAGATGCTTAAGGGCGGCTTAGCCCGCGGCTCCCGTCCCCACGTCCCCGGAGGGACCGGATCGGGCCGGGCCGGGCCGCGCCCCACCTGTCCGCCGGGCGCCGCCCGTGACGTCATGGAAACACCCCCTTGCCCCGCCCCAACGGCCGAACAACGCCTCCTGGTCACGGCGGGGTGGGGGGGGAGCGAACGGGTGCTTCCCATTGGTCAGCAGCGCTGCCGATCGAGCGCGGTGGTCCCGCCCCCGCTCCCTCTCCTGGACGTCCCCCAGAAGCGGAGCCGGCGGAGGTGTCGCTCCGCCCGCCTTCACCCTCCCCGCCGGGACCGGCGCAGGTAGAGACGCTCTTTATGGTTGCGGTTGTCGCTCCCCTCCGACTCATTCCTCCCTCTTTCTTGCTGGCTGCGGGGCGACGCTACCCGAGGGACATGGCGGGAGCGCCCGGAGAGCGGTAGCTCGGCCGGCGGCAGGTGAGGAGCTAAGGGGGGCTTGAGCTGCGGTCGCTTGCCTGGTCGCGCCGTAGGGATGGGGCAGCGAGGGGAGGGTGGGGGGAGGTGTGGTGGGGCGCGCCCCCCGGGTAGCCGGGCGGGCTACCCTTTGCTGGTGGTCCGCGGGGCGGCCGTCGCCGGGTGGGAAAAGTGGCTTTTTTTACCACACAAAAAAGCCTCTTTCTCTCCCGGCTCACGACGAGAGCCCCGCGGGCTGTCGGCCGGGGCGCGGGCGGGCGGTTGCTGGCGCAGCGTCTTAAGCCCCGCGCCTCCCTCCTGCCCCGCCGAGCCCCTCTGCTGTCACCTCCTGCGGCCCTCGGGGCTCCCGGCCCCGCTCTCACAACCTTGCGCGGCTGTTCCGGGGTGTCCGCCAACTCCCAACACCTTTCCCTGCTTCGGGGGGAGCGCTGCTTTGAGTGCGTTTGACTCCTCCCGCTGTGCTCCCTGTGGCACCCCAGATGGGGCGAATACCGGAGGAGCTGCGGTACCCCCCTCCCAGGCGGCTGCTTCCCAGCGGAGAAGTGGCAATCGCCGAGGGGGTGGGCAGGGTAGGTGTCCCCGCTCGTTGTGTGCTCTGGGAGCCGGTGGCTGGGATATGCAACTTCAGAAATCTCGGGCGTGTTTGCAAAGCCCCCGCTCTTGTCTACCTCCGTGCTTCTCTGTGCTCATGTAAAAATAATAATAATAATAGTGATGATGAGGATGCCACCATTATTTTTTTTACTTCTTCCTTCTTGACGACATCTTCAAGAAAGCAGGTTAATTAAATCCAACCACTTAAGTTTCTAGGCTCATTTAACTTCCATTTGATGACAAATTAGGCAATATGACCATTTAAATACTCCATTACTTGAAAACTGGTACAGTTCACTGACAGTGAAGTACTCTTCACTGACATGTGCTGATTTATTTTTACTAGGAGGCTAGATATGGAACGGCTGGAGAAAAGGGCAGTTAAGAAATTGACTTTTTCCTTGAAAGGTAATTTGTCTGCCTTACACCTTTGTTCTGGGCCTGTAATGATGGTAACTGTTTTTTTCCTGCTCTGCTTTCTTGAGAAGAGACACAGGGAACAGCTGGTTGTTTCTTCATCCCTCGACTTTAATCGATTAATCATAGAGTTCAAAATGTTCCACTCTACTTAATTTCAACAGAGCTTGTAAGTCTGGTTTGGGTATTTAAAGCAAGTTTTTTTATGGTCATTTTCTGTAAAGCTCTGGGTAACAACAGTTTTCATTTCCATGAGCTTTGTTTCTTTTTGAAAATATTAAAATAAAGAAATAAATCTATAGTAATGCTCCGTAGTCTGTACTCCCAATTGATTAAATATTTTCCCTGTGGTTCCTAGTTCATTTTCAAAGCAATAGCATTCACAGTTCTTCATTCTGATTCTTTCTTTACTCTGGTATCTCCCTTCCCACACACTCTGTTAGGCCCATTTATGCCCTCCTTTATTTTGTATAATATCTGCATTTGCATGCTGGAAAGGTGGGAGGGGAATTTTGGGGGCTGGAGATGCGCTCTGCATATGAGTGTGCATGTGTGTGCACGGAGCAGTTGTTGGGCTGAAATTACCAGCATGTTCACCAAGGACAGGAAACGATGGTGAGACTCGTCTGGAGTCTGCTTATTGCAACACTGCATGTGTGGCTAGCTCATTCACTTCTGCAAATGAAAGTATACTGCATTTTAGACAGAAATTTGTGTCTGGGGTTTGTATTTATTTTTTTTTTTTTTTTTAGCCATGTGTATGTAATTGTAAAAAATTGGGTCTAGCTCAAACCACAGCTGCAGAAAACAGATGCATGTCAAACTAACAGCCTTTCCTCGTGTTGCATTCTGTAGGTTTTGTTACATGCTGTGTAGAAAAGTAGGGTGGAATAATGCAACAAAATGAAAGAAAAAAAAAAAGCTTTTCTCTTGAAAAGACAATTCATATATAAATTGCTAATGTATTTTAGGCTTCAATTTGATGTAATGTGCATTTAAAAAAAACGCAGTGATGAACAAGGCAGCAGAATAAATATGTGACTGCAGTTATGTTGTACTTTAATGTGTCAGAAGCAGCACAGTATCTGTATCAGCGTAATTTGATTTTATTGAGGTTGATCTCAGTTGCTTTCAGTTATGTTAAGAATTGACTCGCCAAAGGCACAAAGTTCTGCTGGTTAAAGGGTAGGAGATATAGGTACTGTGATACACTTACTTAGGTAGTAAAGAAACTTCTAGGAGAATCTAATTGCCTTTTCCTGTACTAAGTTTCAGAGAATAGGGTGCAGATATTGTGAGATCTGGCAAACAACTCTCCAAACTGGGACTAATGTATTTCTCTTACCAAGTTTGCCCAGCTCTGCTCTTTGGTGTGCTGGTTTTCCGTGTCTGTCTTTGGTGATTTTGATTGTGTTCAAGCAGTATGCTTTATGGGACAAAGATTGTTTTCAGTCTCCTGCAGCTGTCACTCGTGGTGCAAATATGTAAATACTTAGAAATTGTGCCCCAGAATACATTCTTTTAATTGCTTTAGCTTCTCATTTATCTGAAGGACAAGGTTTTGTGTATGTAACATTCTGTCCTGTTGTGGGTACTTGTACTTATTCTGCTAACAAAATATTTCCTTTAGTTAATGGTTGGGTTCAATGGTCTTAAGCGTGCTTTCCAACATAAATGATTCTCTGATGTTAATTTCTAATTACCTCAGAGTGAAGTTTTCTGTCTGCCTTCAAGGCTGAGTGATGTGGGTGTTGATGCTAATGAATATGACAATCTAGGTAAAGTTGGAAACATAATCACTAAGAAAAGCACAGCTGTGGGTCTGATCCTGGGAGGCAGGATATCCATTAACTCCTCCTTTCAATCTGTTTTAGCTTGTTGCTCATGCAAAGTTCTTGAAGCTGCTTGTGACTTTCACGTAGTACATATGTTAAAAAAGAACAGATTTTATTATAGATAGAGTTATGACATGAATTAACACAGTCTTGGAGTAGTGGGTTTGGAGCTCGGTTAATGTGGATCTCATGGCACATTGCTGCAAATTGTTTGAAAAGATTTTTTAAAAATAGTTGACAACAACCTCAGCAGCAGAAGAAAAAATCTGCACTTATTTTCCGATTTTATGTATTTAGGTGTCTGAACTGAGAATTTTAATTGATCAGGGTTTTTTCTGGCTGTGTTTGTTTACAAGGGTTTTAATTTTTTATTTTTTATTTTTTAATATGAGTTCAGTGGCAATGTTTGCCTTGTTAGTAAAAGCAGTAAGTGACCTAAAAAGTGCCAGCTGAGACCGAGAAACTCATTGGGTCAGCTCAGCCTCCAGTGTCCTGCCTGCCTGGTGTGCCAGAACAAGCACTGAGTCAGTGCAAGCTCCTTAGGGCAGCAGTCACGCGTTGGTGGGGAGCACAGAGCACAGCAGTGATTAATCCTATTTCAGTGTCTGTGTGCTCCATGGTGCAAAAAGACAAGAAATAAGAGTTGAGGCTCTTCTGATCTGGAAGGTGCTAAGCAATTTTAGTAATGCCTGTTTGCTAACAATTCAGTCTCTGGCTGAAGGTTATTCTAGATACGGCTTTTGAATCTCTTTCTGGGGACAGTAAGTACTGATAAGCATGACTTGACAGGAATCCCTGTTATGTTCAACAGAAGGGAGGAAAAAGAGTGAGAACTGACTTTCACTGACCTCTCAGCCCTAAGATAAAGTAGTGCATTGTGAATTGCTGCAAGTTTTTAGCTCTGAGATATCTCCGAACTTACTAATTGTATATCTGGCTGTAAGACAACTTGACATAAAGATAATGGATGCCTAATAGCATCTGGTAAGTCACCGAAGGAAGGCTGCAGATATTATTCTTTGTGTGCCTCTGCTTTTCAATTTTGTTTTAAGTTTAAACTGAATTTGAAACATCTTCCCTTTGAAGTTGTTGAATAGCATATCAGCCGAGCTATGCAGTCCTTCTCTGACAGAAAAAAATGTGTATATGTCTGTGTTTCTAGATTTCTTACTTTTAAGGTCAATTTTCAAACTACAAGTACTAGAACTGACGATTCCCTCTTTAGTCTTAAGTTGTGGAGTTTTGATGACTGAATCACTTAAGTTGGCAAACACAGCTGCTGCCATGTCAACACTTAATTATTTCCTTTTGGACATTTTCTTTGGCACTTATGTTCATGATGGTGTGCAAACAGATCTCCCTTTCTCCTGCCTTTCAATATAATGGGAATTACAAAGATTTTTCTTTTGATTCATATTCCCATAATAGCGACTTTTTAAGGGTTAGCTTCAGATTCTGTCTGCATGTTTGTTGAGCTGAAACCTAAAAACTGTCACAGCAAAGGTACATGGTGCTGCAATTGTCATGCAGCACTTATATTTTTGCTGCTGTTCTTAGAATCAAGACAGTAAAAATGCAAAATAGTAAAGGTGAGAAACTACTCTTTGTTTTTACCAGTGTTTATAGCTATTTTGTGTTTTATGTGAAGATATCTGTTGGATTCCAGTAATGACTTTTTGCTAGCATTAGGAAAATTGGAAGCACTGGGTTTTCTGGCCATCCATTGTATGACGAATGTTTTTAGGGCAGAAGTCTGAATGTAGTTGTACTCTTCTCTCATCTTAGTTTCTGCCAAATCTGTTGTTATGGCTTGTGATCATGCTGCAAAGAGTCTATCAAACGCCATCTCTTATCTGTTGCAGTGATAACTTAGGTCACTTTTAGGTCCCCTCTCTTTGATCTGACATATGCAACTTTTTCTTATGTTTCTGGAGGCTTTTTCTAGACATGATGAACGCATTGTTACTGTCCTGATTTTAGTCTTTTCCATTTTCATGTAAGTTGCTGTTGAAAATGGAAGAAGCTGCTGGTCTTAATGGTTTCAATACACAACAACTATGTGGTTATACTCCATTTGCCTTACATGTTTACTTCTTTCTGCCTGGAGAGTAGCTGAAACCACAGAAGAATTTATGAACAGCTTGTCAATTGCCAACAGAACCGTGTGTGCAGGGTACTTGATCCTTCTTGGTGCCCAAGCCATCTGTGTCACTATTAGTTCTGCTTGCTTCAGAAGGTGAAGTCCTGCCCTCCAGGTTTTCCCATGAGCAGAGTAGGCTCTCTGTCTCTGGCAGTACTTCCTTCCATCTCGCCAACTGCTCACTTTAGAAAAAAAATCTTTGTTTCAATGTCTCCCTGTTCTCCAAGATAATTGCATTGTCATTGTGTCTAGAAAAATAGCCTTGAGGAGGGATAGCAAGTTTCTTCATACAGTTAGTTGCCCAAGCAAAATGTACAGTTTGTATTTTTACAGAACTTTTGCTGCCCTATCTGCAGTGACAATAGATACCTTTGAAACCAGCTTTAAGTTTTACTGTCCAAAGGGTTCTGAGGCTGCCTTAGGCTGTGAGACACAATAGCAGTGTCTCCCCTGAACATGATGCAGAACATGTCCTGTTCATACTGGCACCTGGGACTACACTGGCTGCCAACTGCATTACTAGAAAAGAAGCTTGTTTAACAGTCTTACAAAATAGTGTATTCACTGGGGGTGAATGGTTCTATAATTTCCTGTTATATCCTTGTGATAAATGCAAGTTCTGAGATCCCCTAGGCAAAGCTTTGACATCATAAACTGTGAATTAAAGTGCAACTTATAATTTGTGGGGGAGGAAGGTGTAAATTTTGCTGTGAAAGTGAATTGGTCACTGACATCTCATGTACTTTAAAAAAAAGAAACAGCAAGTGTCTGTTAATGTTCTGTGGTACTGCTTGAGCACTTGAAAATAATGAAATGTAAATCATCAGTAGCAATAGGGATCCTGAAGTCAGGCTAGTGATTACTGCCTGCATACTGAAGAGCTGATGAAATGAATTGCAGAGGATGTGGGCTACTGAGCCTTTGCTAGTTTGTTCAGATGACTGTGGTAGGAGTTGGTGATGGCTTCCTCAGATTCCCTCCATTATATCTTGATGCTTGGGGAAGGCAGGCGGGCAAGCTGGTTCTTGCCAAGAGAGACCTTTATACAGCTTTGTAACTGTGGTGGGTTTCCCCCCTGCAATTGTGTGTATGTGCATTTGTGCAGCTCAGTGGCACATGACTTCTCATTCTCAGTTCTTAGGAATTATTTAGCTAGCTGTTTAGGTACCAGATGTTCTAAGAACTAGAATCATAAAACTGTCTGGGTTGGAAGGGACCTCAGAGATCATCAAGTCCAACCCTTGATCCACTACCACTGCAGTTACCAGCCCATGGCACTGAGTGCCACATCCAGTCTCTTTTTAAATATCTCCAGGGACGGAGAATCCATCACTTCCCGGGGCAGCCCATTCCAATGTCTGATCACCCTCTTCGTAGAAAATTCTTTCTAATGTCCAACCTAAACCTCCCCCGGCACAACTTGAGACCGTGCCCTCTTGTCTTGCTGAGAGTTGCCTGGGAAAAGAGACCAACCCCCCCCTGGCTACACCCTCCTCTCAGGGAGTTGTAGAGAGTGATGAGGTCTCCTCTGAGCCTCCTCTTCTCCAGGCTGAACAGCCCCAGCTCCCTCAGCCTCTCCTCATAGGATCTGTGCTTGAGTCCCTTCACCAGCCTGGTTGCCCTCCTTTGGACCTGCTCCAGGACCTCGATATCCTTCCTGAACTGAGGGGCCCAGAACTGGACACAGTACTCAAGGTGTGGCCTCACCAGTGCTGAGTCTTCTCTTTTTTTTTTTTTTAAGCAATTATTTTACCACCTCAAAAGAAGCAGGCTGCCTAGCATGCATCAGGCTATTTGGAACTAGCACTGTTGCTAAAAATTTTCTTTTAAAATAAGTTAATGGAACAAAAAAATAGTAAGAAAGAGATTTCTTGCTAACTTTTTTTTTTTTTGCTAGTAAGCAAGAGTGATTAATAAGGCTTTGGTCTACCTTGATGCTGTAATGTCTTGGATACTTCAAACACCACTCCAAACAGCCATGTTTAGGTTTCTTAGAAGGTAACATTCTTATAGGGTCTTTGTGACTTGTAAAATAGGTAACAGGACGGGACCAGAGCTAATGGACACTGAAACAGAGGAGGTTCCTTCTAAACACTGGGAAATATTTTTTTTTTTTTTTGCTGTGAGTGTGATTTGAGAACTGGCACTGGTTGCCCAGGGATATTGTGGTCTTCCTCCTTGGAGGTATTAAAAAATTGTGTGGACACTGTCCTGGGCAACCAGCTCCAGGTGGCCCTGGTTGAGCAAGGGGTTGGGGATCAGGTGACTTCCAGAGGTCTCTGCCAACCTCGACCATTCTGCAATTGCAGTTGCATATTTTGAACTTTAGTGTAGTGCAACTCTGCTCTTCAAAATCTGTTATTTCGGAAAAGCCAGTCAGAGTCCTGGTGTTCTTTTCCAGTCTTGTCTGGACCTGAACTGAGTCAATAAGCAGCCTTGTGCTTAGGATACAGGTTGTCTTTCATACAGCAGGCTGCAGCTGCTGTTGGAATAGCTCCTTGTGGAGGATTGGTGGTGTCTGACTGAATTTGACTTGTAGAACTAGAACTAATGGTGTTTGCTAACTTGTTGATGCTAAGGTCAGATAACAATTTGTACATGAAGAGAGAGGTATGTAGGCTAAATGTAGTCCTGTTATTAAACTCTAGTAAAAACCATGTTAGGAAAGAGTGTTGATATTCCTTGTTTGTTTTCTGATTAGGGTCAAACAATGGAAGGAAAAGAATTTAGGTGTTGGTCTAAAGGACTTTGTCATATCTTGGCAAGAAAGCTGTTTTGTTTTTGTTTTTTTTTTTTAAGAAATTAATTCAGTAGGTGTAGTCTTAAAAGCATCAGCAAATACTATTTACTGAATAAAATGATGGACAGCTAATATGTATCATTTGCCTCCTACTGTGGTATCTGTACCACTGCTGAGTGAAGCAGGCACACAGATGGGTTTTGATTCCTGGGCTGGGTATGAGAGGCTGTTTTACCATATTACTCTTAGCCTTCTCTCTCTCTCAAAAAAAAAAAAAAAAAAAAGGCAAATTAAATCTGAAATTTGGCTGTTGAGCAAAATATTGGGCCAAAAATTAATGATAGATTCTTGTCTTCCCTAGCTGAATGGTACTGGAAATTTTTTTTACTGAGTCATCTTTCAAGGAAGTAACGATTCGAAGCTCATATACTATTTTAACAGCTGCTTAAATTCAGGAAGTATAAAACCTATTCATTCTTTCCTGTTGTTTAGTTTTGTTGTGGTTTTGGTTTCATTGTTTCTTTTTTGTTTTTTGTTTGGTTTTTAAAGAGTTGTATCACTTAATTCATTTGCAGATTTGCTACTGTCCTTCACACCGAGCTGTATCATCTGCAAGGCATTAAAGCCAGAAGCACTCAATATTATGATAACTTTCTTACACTGAGGCTCACTTATGGAGTATCTTCCAGGGATTTGAGAATCTCAGATTGTTGAGGAAGGAGAACTTGCTGAGATAAGGAACTGCTATTGTGAATAAATAAAGTTCTTCGCTTTTTATCTGATGTTCAGTTTGTTTTGTTGAAACAAACTAACATCCCATTTCTTAAAATAAGAATAAAAACACGCTGCTGAAATCATATGATTTCATTCAGTTTGCTGAATAAATATGGAACTTCATTATGGAACTTTGAACATGTTCAAAGATAAAATGTTAGAATTTTCCACCAGATAGCTGAATCATAGGCATCTCTCCAGACATGCACAGAGTCAATTTCTTGTCTTATTTTCCTATCTTTATTGATACATTGTACTGTACTCTTTGATGTTCAATGGGATCAGCATTTCCACTTGAAAATCAACAGCAGAGCCATTGCCAGGATGTGACCTTGGCAGGTAAGACATTGTTTGCTTGTTTTTTTGTTGGTTTTTGAGGGTTTGGTTTTTTGTTTTGTTTTGCTTTTTTTTTTTTTTTTTTTTGTAAGAAGGAAAAAAAAATAACAAAAGTGACCATCACATGCGTGCAATTGCTGGTGTACTCAAGATCTTTTACTGGTGGTAAACTTATGCTTTAAAAGGTTAAATTTCAATGGTAGGACATCAAAGAGTATTTTTAAATGCATACAGGGCCATTGTTTTTATCAGGCAAGCTTTAATAATCTCCTTTTAGTCCTAGTTGATTAGTGTGATAAGATGAGCAGGGAAGATGCAACTTCTCATTTATTTCTAGCTGTATTGTCAGCCATCTGTTTGTAAATATGGGGCTTCCATAATTCCATAGCAATTTAGTGGTAGAACAGTGGCTGTATCTCAGTGTCATAAAGTGACTGAGTGTTCACACTATGGGGAAACATTTGTGGGGCTTGTGTGTGGTGGTGGCTGCTTCCTACTGGAAGAGGCTTAGGGAATCTTGGTTTCTGAGGCATGTCTTGGCACTTGAAAGCATCGACCTTTTCCTACCTGTGGGTGCTATTTCAATCTTTGTAATCTAAATGTAATGACAGTTTGTGTTGAACAACCAAAAGTTCCTTGCCAAATGAGTTGGCATTATTTACTTTAATATGACTAGGAAGCATGATTAACATAAACACACTCTATTCAGGATGAGAGCTGTTGGGTTTTTTTTCCCCTCAAACTATGAAATACCAGTTCCGTGTACAGAGCCCTTCTGCAAAAGGATAATCTTTGCTTGCTGTTAAGTGACTTCTGTGTTCTGAGCCAAAAAATACATATCCCTTGAATATGAGGTAGATGTAACACTTTTCTCACTATGGCCTGCCTCCCAGCACTCACATCTTGCAGAGCTTGAATTTTTGAGAGTTTTTAATTTTTAATAGAATTGCCTAAGTCCACAAGTGCATTGCCACTGGATCCACCTTGCAATGGGTTGGTTACTTAAGAAGAGAGAATGAGTAGGCTGTGCATCTGTCCTGCATTATTTTATCAGTGAAAATCATATCTTTGTATTAGCCAAGCCTAATGCATTTGCAGCTGAGAGGAAGAGTGGTATTTGGTAAGGGAACTAGATTTTTTAATGTATATTGGTAAGAATAACCTTAATTCTCACTTCTTACTCTGGTTGACCAAACTGGTTTTTTACTTACCTGTGGTTCTTTTTGGCCCTTTCTCCATTTGAAAATAATGGAGATGATTTGAGTAAATACAGGCAAGTCATCTTATGAAACTTCTTTTCCTGCTCTGCGAATGCCACTTAAACATTTGCATGCAAGAATGTTTTGTGGAATGTAGGCGTGCAAACAAAAGTCACAAGGCATATATTGGCTGGGCTTGTGCTTGGATTGGCTTTGTTGAAGAAAGGAATTGAAGAAAAATGTTCTGATGGCCTAATCCCTCTGTGAACTGTGATGTTGAAATGCTTATTTCTGTGTATCTGAGTCCAAGAACTCTGGAAACTGAAGTTCCTTTCAGAAAGGCACAGGCATGCAAAATACTGACATCAAATCAAGAGGAAAATATTGACAAACTTCATTGTCAGAATTGAAGGAGTAGAAGCTACGTGTGTCTGGTAGGCTAAACATAGATCCTAAAAAATAGAGTTTGTTTGATCTGCCAGTTTTTGAAAGTAATGTTCCTTTAAAAAAACAAAAGCTTTCTTCACAGAAGAAATACATATGACTGAGTAAAGCTGAAGTGATTTCTTTGTGTTAATGGGAACTTTGAAGTATTAAGGCAAAGTTAATTTGCAGTCCAATAAGTAGTGACACTAGTAATACTGAGAAGTGATATATAAAGACTTTCTTGCTGAAAGTGGCTGTGCTAACACTTCATGGGACTGAAAGTTTTTGGGATACTGATGTTCATTATTTGTGGCCGTCAATGCATTTGGATGTTCCCTTTTAATAAGTGACCAAACATTATCTTAAAATAGTCGGGACTTCCCTGCTTTGACTAAAATTTTATTCCAGGATTCTGGCTAAGTGTATCTGTGGTAAGTTTGTATGAGCTGGTATTGTTCTGGGTAGAGCTGATATTTTCCTTCAGTGTTTGTAATAGCATTCTGCATTCCTTCTGGGCCCTTGTAAACTGGTTAACTTCTTGTTCTGCCCATACCAGGGAGCCTCTCTTTGCCCCAGTCAGCTTAGGAGACTTGCTCATGGTATTCACTTCAGGACAATATTCTGCTCTCAGTCTTCCTTGCATAACCTTACAGTGATCTTGGGTGATATTTTTTTTTTCCTGACCAGATTAGAGGCTTGCAGTGCCTTGCACAAGGAGTTTTTAAAATTTTACCTTATATGTCTCTGTAGGAAATACTTTATGTCAATGGGTTGCTTTTTTTGTCTTTTCAGAACTTCAGCAAATGGGTGATGGGGTGAATGTGTAATCAGCTCATACGTGCGAGTACTTTCCCCTCCATGGTCACTTCCAGCTATTGGAACAGAACTTATTGTTTTACTCAGATCCTGACCTTGCCTTCACGACTAATGAACTGCACTCTCTTCTCCACTTCTGTTCCTATGGTTCCTCTCATTTAGTGTTCTACTTGTTTTGTGTATCAGATGTGGCTTTTTGTCAGCAGCAATTTTTGTTAGACCTCTCAATTTCCTTGTTCTTAGTAGGATTGTTAAAAAAACTAACCCCAATTGTTATAAATTATCTCTTACAGTGATCCATGTCTAGACTTTTTTTTTTTATCATCTTCTGTAGCTAGTTACTTAGTTTCTTTGCAATTCTACTAAATAAGATGCTTGTCAACTTTATTAATTTTTTTATGCCCCTGTTGTCTGGTTCAGATCAGATCTACATATTTCTGTCTTAAAAAAAAAAGTCAACCTGTTACCATTGACTTTAGTATTTTTTTCTGACTCTTTAACATAATCTGATATCTGGCATATTACTGATTGTAGTAGGGATGATTTCTTATTCCCTTTTCTTCCATTACTTGTAATTCCTGACATCATGGAGTATCTCCCACTGTTCTTTTTGTCTGCTTAAAAAGGATGGATTATGGTTTTTAAAAGCTGAAGCTGATAGAATAATTTGAGAATCCATTGAAGTTTTGTTTGCAACTATATGCACAGTTTAATCTCCCTTTCTGTTCAGAAGTCTGTAGCAGTATCATCTGGTTTCTTCAACTCATGGGCAGGAAGCTGGTACTTTTGATTCCATGATGGGTGTGATAGCCTCCAGGCCTGTTTCACAGTAGACATCCTGTCTTTGTTTCTTTACTAAGAAATTTTCACTGCCAGGTTACTCTTCACTTAGTTTCAATGTGTTTGTGAAGAACTTCAGTTTTAATATGTTAAAATACTTTTTTTTTAACTTTTAACCTTAATCCTGTACTTTAACATGAGGAGCAACTTGTTTAATCATCTCCTTCCCTGCCTTTTTTGGAGGGGTGGTAAAACTATTTATCTAGTTAGGCCTTTTTCATCTTGCAAGTTATCTACTCCACACTGCATCCCATGAGGCGTTTCCAGATTTGTTTCTGCACATTTAATGAAGCAAAAGCTCAGCATTATCAATTGAGAGAATCTGAATTCCTCAGTCTACCTGACTATTTAAACTATTTCCTTTTGCTTGTTACTTTAGTCAAGATAACCTCCTGTAATGTCCAGTTGACTGTGATGTATTCTATTCTAATAAATAACCAACCTTGGTACAGATTTTTCTTGGAATCTACTGCAGACTCACAGCATTCTGAGCAGGACTGTCCTTTTTTTTTTTTTTTTTTAAAGTGTGGTGTGTTTTTTTTGTTTGGTTGGGTTTGGGTTTGGGTTGTTTTTTGGTTTTTTTGCTTTAAATTGATTCTGTTCATTCTTGTGTAGTGGTGTGTTTGTTTTTAATCCATCACTGTTTTAAGTGGTGTAGATTTGTACTATCCCTATCTCTACTGGCTTTTTTGAATAGTCTGTGTTTCAGTATGTGTTTTGGCCATTATGACTCTACTTTCCCTGTGGTTTCAAGCCTTGTGTTAATATCTAATTCAAGTTCATCAGTTCTGTAGTATTGGCCTCTTATTTTTTTTTTCTTTGAAAACACTTTAAAACCTTTTACCTGGGCATGCCTGTTGACCCGGGAAAACTACTTGTCTGCTTGACCCCTGGTCTCATGTGTTTCAGGACTTTCAGTCCCTTATCAATCAATCAATCCAATCAATCAATCAATCAGAGCTATGAGGCTGTGGCCAAGAAGGACTCTTTTCCCTTCCCTAGTGCAGTGAGGTTAGATGTGGAGATTGCATGGGTGCCAAACAACTTTCACTTCTCACTTTCAGATGTAAATGCCTCTTTGGGTGTGTCACTTTGTTTTAGAGGGTCAAGGTCCTTGACTCGTGAATGAGACTGAATGGTCTAGTGTTTCACCCACCTTTTTCCATCCTTGTTATTTTAATGTCTCTATCACATCCCTTGAGATACAGCTGGATCAGTTGTTTGAAGCCCTGCAATATAAATAATCTGTAGATTCTGCACCCTCTCCCTGTTGACTGTAACTTAACCCTGAACACCCAAAAAGAATATAGCTTGAGATAGCAGAGAAATACATAAAATGTAAAGAAGGGTAAGGGCTGATATATGTGAATCACTTGATTACATTGTTAAATCATTTGCTTAAATATGACTTTATATCAAACATATATAAACATTGCATTTAAGTGAATAATACATTTAATTGAAAATGTTTATATATCATTTTCTTTCCCCATAAAGTCACAGATGAAGTAGCTGTTGTTAGTTTTTTTCAGCAGGTATTGTTACAGCTGAGGCAGTTTTGTAGGTCACCAGATGTAGAGAAAAATAAGTAAATAAATAGATTCTGGAATTTGTAAGCATCATAATTGGCCACATCTATTTTTTTTTTTTTTCCTCTGTGGGAAAAATTCTCTGAATAAACTTAGTGGGAGTAGGCTGTGGCTTCTGCAGGATTTATTTATTCTGATGGGTCTTGTTTTAACATGATTGCTTTTTAACTTTCCATGAAAGTTTTGTGACAGGCCTCAACTGTCCTGAACTGAGGCTGATTATGCTTGCATTTTTGTTGTTGCTGTTGTCTTTTGGCTTGGTTTTTTTTTGGTGGTTGTTTTTGCATTTGTGTGTTTCTGGAAAAGATAAAGGTGTTGTACTTAGATGTTTATAATTATGGAGAGAAGAGTAAAATCTCTCCGCTATTACTAGTGCCAAGAAAACAAAATCCTCTTTTTCTGGTATCTTTTCTCTCCTGTTAATCCCCTGATCCAGACTTAGTGGACAGACACATAATGCTACCAGAGCTGCGTGCTTACTTTCCCACATTAATACTGTGGTTGCTTTGGCTGATCTCCACTGTTCTTCCATTTTTGCCTGGGAAGGGGTTCTACTACTTTTTTAAAAGGCAGCATCTTTACTCGCTGCACCTTACACAATGATTTTAAATGTAAGGAGAGGTTGGTTGGTTCTGGAGACCTGTGCAGCCACACCTGGCTCACACACTCTTTAAAAACCTGCCCATGTCTGGTTGCCACTGTTGAAGAACAGAACAGCTGAGTTGGGAAGAGTTCTAGATTGCTCAGCTCTGATTGTTCTAGATTGCTCTGCCCAGGGAAGTGGTGGATTCTCCGTCCCTGGAGATATTTAAAAAGAGACTGGATGTGGCACTCAGTGCCATGGTCTGGTAACTGCAGTGGCAGTGGATCAAGGGTTGGACTTGATGGTCTCTGAGGTCCCTTCCAACCCAGCCAATTCTATGATTCTGTGGTTCTCAACAGTTACCACAAAGCATTTGGGGTATACGTATGCATAGCAGATACATGATGTTGTGGTGTTTTTTTGTGATTTGGGGGACTTGGGCTTTTTAATTTTTAAATTTTTTTATTTTTAATAAACATCTGTTGTGGTTGACAAGGTTTTAAAATACAAATGTCTTCTGTAAGAGTGAGAGATCTAGTATATAAAGTGCCTCTAGTACTCATCCCTCTTCTTGATGCTGTTGTCTTACTTCAGAAGGAAAAATCTTTAATGGCAGTGAGAGTCACGATTTTGTGCTTTATCAGAAGTGGATAAATGAAGTCTGTCTATGCCTTCACTGACAGCAGGGAGCTTTGCTGTTCTGTGGCAGCTCAGCAAGCAGTAGAGCAAGGATGTGCCATTGCAGTGCACACCTGGAGGCTTGCTTTAAAGTGTCTTAAGCAACAGATAGACAGAGTTCCTTTATCCTGTTTTATCCAGTCTGGTCTGTACCTCAGAAATGGTAGTTCATAGGACAGAAAAAGCTGTGGCATGCTGCCTCTGGTCTTAGTGTAGCAGGTGCTTGCTGGCAGACCTCCAGCTGGCACTGCCACAGCATAAAGATGGGCAAACCTGGAGTCTTAGCTGGCCCATCTCCTCAGCTCTAATGTAGCATTCCATAATTCATATGGTCCTGATGGATACTCTCTTTTCCATAAGTAGCCTTACTCTTTTCCCCTCTCACCAGAGCAAAGGATGGAGAAGTCCAGAACTCTTAAGAAAAACTGAGAGGCTGGAACTACTGAGAGGTAGAGTGCACAAGCCCAGCAGGAAAGGGGGAAGAGAGTGTGCAGCTGGGATCTGAGGGGAAGTGGAAGGACTCATTGCAGCAATGGCTATTTTCTTTATTTTTAATTTAACTCCCAGAACTGTATGTAGGAAAAAATGCAGGCCGGCATCATTACATAATGATCTCTAAAATGCTGAATCTGTAGAACAGATTTCTAGCTGTCAGCCAGATTTTCTGCCTGAAACCCATTATCAGCTCGAAGAGGGGAATCAAAAGCCTGCTACATAAAACTTGTCATTAACACTTTTGGAAATCCCTATGGAGTATCAGAAGGCAGTTGGAGTGCAGCAGTCTCTGTTACCACAGCAGGTTTTGGACCCTGTAGTGTACGTCGTGCCACTCCAATGGCTGCAGGAAAGGATCATGCTACATCATTCCTCCTCTTCCTCCTCTGCCATGCCTAGCTAGGGGGAAGAGGAAGGAGTATGTGGGTACCAGGGCTGCTTGCTGGTGAAGGCCAAGTCTTGACTGGAAACCTGGGGCCAGCACAGTTCAGTACAGTCTGCTAACGAAGCAATGAAATGGCTTCACTCGAAAAGGAGCTGGTATGCATGTTCCTCTTGCCTGCTGTTACTGGAACCAGGGAATTGGAGTAGGGATGCAACTGGTCTTTGGAAAATAGCAGATCTGAATGAGTGTTGGAGACTCTAAATCATCTTAATGGTTTCTTACTGTGGTAACATGTGACTGTATGTGCCTTTTTCTATGGTAAAGACTTTTCTCTCATTGGAAGATGGAGAAGCTGAGGGGGAGCTGATAAATTCTGAAAGCTATGCTTAGATCAGAGCAATTAAAGCTAGCACTACATAATGACTTCTGTAACTAGCTTACCCATCATGCAGACTAAGATTTCTAATGTTTGTTTCAGTCAGACTTGGCATTACTGACTGCTATTGCTCACATGCACCAAACTCTGAATTTTAGAAGGCGTATCTATTGCAGGTTGTTTCAAGCAAGCCACTTGCTTTGATACTCTTCCTTGTCACTTTTTGTTCTCAGTTCCATTTTCAGTGTAAACCAGCATAACCCTATCTTGCTTCCAAAAGGAGTAGTTTTGTTCCATGCTTCTGTGTGCAGCTACCTGATTGTCTCTTTTTCCTCCCTTACATGCTGGGAGCACATTCATGCAGTGAGCTGATTCAGCAAACAGTGTGGCTAAGAATCTGGCATTTTCCCTGGTTATTTATTAACTGGATTCATATTCCACTCCATAGTCATGTTGCTACTGGTTTTATTAGGGGTTGCAGCAGAAGTGGTTAACTTTGAGAAGGGAGAAATTTGGCTAGTTCCTCCTCAAGAATTTACTTCTGCCTGCTGCAGATTGACACCAAATTACATTCTGTTGCCATATTGGGCCTTGTTGCACTCCTGGTAGCCCTTTCCAGAAATATTTAGAAGTTAGTAACTTCTTTGTGTCTGCTACAGTTCAAAAAACTTAATCGTAGAGTTTTTAAAAGATCAATTACTGCATGTTTTCGGTTTTGTTGTTTTTTCCATTGGGTACCAGATAATTAATTTCCTCTGTTCTGCATTAAATGAGCATCTCTAAGATTCTCATGTGAGCTGTAGTCACCCACTGTGAGATGTTTATTGTTCAGTTTTTCCTTCTATTCCAACAAATCAGGCTCTAGAATTTCTCTGTCTTTGAGTATGTCTGTAGTGTGTATGCGTGGATTACTTTTTTATTTCACTGTCACAAAAAAAAAAAGTCCTAAATCAATCAACAATGTAGTAAAGCTGGTCTGCATCTTTTAGATTATTTTGGGAAGTGTGCACTGGTATTGCAAACTATTCAGAAAAAAATCATATGGGTGCCTTTCTGTGCTCACATATCAGACTAGATCACTATGGCATGGTGTTCTGGGGAGCCATTAGGAGTATGGGACATTTTTTTTAACAGCAAGTTATGGGGGAAACTTTACTTTTGGAGGAGGAAGAATTGCTGTATGTGCAAAAATGTGAAAAGATTATGGAACAACAGAGGCATCATTTGGCTTTATGGGGTGGCTAAGTGGTTGGTACAAGCCTCAGCTCCCTGACTGACTTCTCAGATACCCTTAGAAACCATTCAGAGTTGAAGGCCTGTGCGTTTGGCTTGTCCTAGGTTGCATGGAGTTGATGAAATGTGCAGACAATGCTAAACTCTTACACAGGGGGCTGCACAGTAAAGTGGGAAATTCTTGCTATTGTTTTGGGTAACACTTGGTTGCCTGAAGATTTTGAGATTGAAATGGTGGAAATGGCAGCTCCCCTCTCCTGCCCCACAGTCTGTGGAGTTCCTGCATAAGGTCTCAACTTGTGGACTGTGTTGAAAAGCTCAACTACTGTTCTTGACTTTGGAATAGTGATTTTTTAATTTTTTTTTTCCTCCCATTTTTAAACCTGTCATATATATTGGAGTTAGCACAGAACTGCTGTTGGCTTCATGTTCCTAGGGCAAGAGAACACTTAGATTGTGTTCCCTTTGTATCTGTCACTTCCCTCTGGGATCCCTACTGTTTCAATATGATAGGTAATATATCTCTGATAACTAACATAATTGTCTCTATCAGATTTTTTTTACCTATTTCTCTCACATTGTTCATGTAAATAACAAAAAGTATTAAAGGTACTATTTTTCAAAGCTAGGTATAATTTATTTTTTTCGAAGGCTTATCATAAGGTCATTTTGGTTGTCTTAACCATGAGAAGTTTTTAATAGATGATTAGTTAGAAGTTTTAAATGTAGAACAGCCTAATTTCTGGGTTACTGGGAAAAATGCCAGCCACAGATTTGGGAAAGTCTGAGTAATAAAATTGTAAACCTGGTTCATCATTCAAATATGTTATTATTTCTGTTGCGTCTGCCCGCTGCGTGTTCCTACAGGCTAAAAATGTCAACAGGCTCTTACGTATAGAGCTCTTTTAGGTTTCTAATCTTAAAAGGCACAAATGAAAGAACTTTACATTATTATAAAGTATCAAAGCTAACATATCAAGTGTTCTTTCTTGATTTAGTTTTAAAAATTCCCACCCTTAATATTTGGATTATTATTAAAGATACACACGTTCCTACTTAAAAAAAAATCTAATCCTAAAATTAGATCACAGATGTTTAGACTCCAAACCAGCTGGGGGTGGTGGCATTTTCAGGAATGTTACAAATAGAAGAAGCAAGGAATTGAACTTAAACATGAAATTAGGAGTTATCAGATGTAGACAACTGATAAGAGAAGGAAAAAGTACTGCTCAAAACTCAGTGAACTGAAAAAAGGGAGATTTCCTTTTTCTTTGGAAAATATGCTTTTACTTGAAGAATACCACTAAATAAGAGCAGTATGTCAGTAACTCAAGAAATGTTGAATTTGGTTCCATTATTGAAATGAAGCTGTGTGGTCTATTGACCACATATAGAATTAATAACTAAGCAAAAATATAGAATTTAACTGGTAAAGCTGTTATTTAAATCAAACAAAACCAACAACAACAAAAAGAACCAAAACACAGTGGGTAACAGTTTTGAATCTAGGGTACAAATACTTTGAAGAAGAATTGTTTCCCCCACAGACCTTGAAGAAAGATTAAGAAAGCCTCATAGCACCAGAGGTAACTTTTAATGATGTGCTGTTTTTTATAAACAGTAAATGATACATGGCTCAGAGACACTTGTTCATCTGGTGACACTTGATTATAGACTTCTGGAAAGATTATTGTCAAGCTGATATAGGAGCTGCCTCTGCATCAGAAATTCAAATTTAATACTTGCAATAAAGCACCATAGAGTCTATGAATATAGAAGCTAAACTATTGATCCTTTTTAGCTCAAAATGGGCACCTTAAACTTTGTAATAAGCCATTTCTGTTTGGGAGTGTTCCTGTTGTACAGAGAAGTCCTGCAGGCTGCTAAAACTGTAGAATTTGATTGTCTTCAGAAAAAGTGCACTTAATTAAATGTCAGAACTGGTTGGTTGTTTCAAAGCAGCAGCTGAGTAGTGGTAGGAGTTTGTCAAAGGGTAGTACCCCTGGCACCTCTTTCTGTGAAGGAGTCATCTTTCTTTGTACTGACAAGATGTTTGAGTGGAATCCCTACACCCTCAACATAGAATTACACACAGTTCTGGATCCTCGAGGTAAAAAAAACATTTCTGCTACAAGGTGCATTGCTCTGTTTGTGTGATAGTAAATTAAAACTTAGTTGTGTAGTTATATAGGAGAATGTTAGTAACCTGAACTTCTAATATATATGTTTCAGGAAAGGAAGATGTAGCTGTGGATGCTTTAGTTTAGGGAAGTATTTTGGGGGGACACACCAGGAAAAAAAAAAAAAAAAAAAAAAAAATGTCCAGGTATTCATATATTGTAATCCATACCTTCCTTGTGCTTTCCAGTTATGAAGGGACAATGCAGGAGGAAGTTTTATTTCTTATCTAATTTTCTGTTTATTTTTCAGATCCAACACCAGACTCGTGAGCTTACCACATCTTACCTAATTGAGCTGTTCAGACTTTCACTGCTGTAGAAAGAAGAGATTTGGATTCTTCATAGTTGATACTGACACTACACGCTCTCACTGTAAGTCAGTCTTCTTTATCTCATGGGTATGGTGCCCTCCCTATAGGAAAACAGAAGAAAGCTGGAGAGAAGTCATAAACACTGATGTAGCTGATATAAGGGTTGTATCATTGTTAGCTGTGGCTGCTTTAAGCACATTAACATCCACGTATGTGTTCAGCTTCTACAAACTAGAAGGTGAAAAAGAATCTGAAGAAGAGAGTAAGGAATGGAAAATACTTCTGCTTGGTTTATTTGTACTGGTAGGTACTCCCATACTGCTCAATGGGCTCTCTCTGGGAGGCACACAGTTTCTGTAGGCTCCTTTTACCAGGTAGCACAGTTTATCAAATATTATTACAAAATAGTTACCTGATTATGTTGGAAGTTTTATGTTTAAGTAGTAAAGCAGTGCTTCGTGATAGCCTAATGACTTTCCAAAAAATTCAGTTGTACTTGGCAGAAGGGAATATAGACCTGCCCCACCCTAGATGAGGCTATTTTATTTACTGAGGGGGGTCCTCTGGAACTGTGAAAAAGTTAAAGCCTCACTTTGCTTATCCTAATCTTTCCAGTGCAAGGATGTTCTCCATTGAAAGACATCTTTGATACTTGCCAAACGGAAGGGTGGTAATTGAAGGGGACACAAAACTAACAGTTTGAAGAGTTGCAAAAAGGGAAATTTTCATTCTTCTACTGTAGAAGAAGGCTGAAATGAGAACTAGTATTTATCTCAACAATAATATTCTTGTTTTCATACTGATGTAGTACCTTCCTGTTGGCATGTGTTCTTGGAATGCATTAATAATTTGTAATTTTTTTTAGATATATTAAGCCTTGTATTTATCTCAACAATAATATTCTTGTTTTCATACTGATATAGTACCTTCCTGTTGGCATATGTTCTTGGAATGCATTAATAATTTGTAATTTTTTTTTTTTAGATATATTAAGCCTTGCATTAACGCATAGTGTAATGTCACTGAATAGCTCTATGTCTTTGAAAAAGGAAAGTAACAGTAACAGTATTTGGTGCTCTAAGTGAGTTCACCCTATAGTGAAGTTACCTTAAATTCATTTTTACAAAGTTGAAAACTTAATTTATGGCTATAGAAGTGGTGAGCTTTTAAGGGAGTTGTTTGCTGCTCTCTTGAATGGAGAACATAGTGAAGGAATCCTCATTCCTCAGTCATCATAAATTTCATATAAAACTTAACAGAACCCCTCTGTATTCCTTCATTGGTATTTTCTTTCAGTTTTGCCAACCTAAATTCCAAGCTTAGTTCTTCAGTAAAAATATTATCATGTAGGTTGGGTTTTGTTTTTCTCTCGCTTAAACAGAGTAAGTCCTGTGAAAGGTATTCAGTTTAACTTTGTAAGATGAATATTTGCAGAAATGCTATGCATATAATTAGCTCAACATTTTCTGCTGGCTGTCTACTAACTGTCTTACATGAGAAACTTATTGTACAGAAGTAGATTCTGTGCTAAAACACATCATTTAGTACTTCCTCCAAAGGAATATGACTTCAATGTTCATATACTTGTAAATGAAAAAGTAACCAACGTGCACTACCCTGCCTCTCCATTGTGTGCAAACTCTTTTCTGTAAGTTTAAGATACTTATGTCAGGTTAATTCCAGAGTGTTTCTTATGGATTTAGTTATACTTGCACAAACTTGTTCAATGGATAGTAGCATAAGTAGATATTCCCACAAAAAAAAAAAAAAATGGAGAAGAGAAAAAAGGTGTTTGGTAACTTACTGTCTTCTAGTTGCTACTGAAAAAAATACATTTTGTGTTACTGTTTAAGACTAAAAGTATATCTGAGCATCATGGAGGGCATTTATGGAAAGCAAGAGGGAAGAACCAAGATAACTTTACCTCATTAAAGCATAACTTGTAATTTTTAATTTTTGTTGTGAGTACTTTGGTCTTTAACAGATGATAATGTATTATACAGAAACAGTTTGAAGCAACTGGACTGCTGATCTGGTATGGTTAGAGAATGAAGTAATTTTTAAAATTTGAGTCAGCAGAAATCAAATGCTCATGAAACTATTAAAAGGTGGATCAAACATACAGGCACTGTTTCATTAGTACAGCACTGTAAACAACTCATAGCTTACATGGATCTTTTTAGGGCAAGTTGACACTTGAAAAGACCAAATGTGTCAAGCAGATGTTGGGCTTGAAGTGGATTGAAAAGGTTGTGAACTCCTCAGCCCAATGGTGTCAAGGCCCCAGACCTTCCCTCCTGCAGTAGAAATACTGTAGGGCTCTGACATGAAAATTTAGATGTTTTGAACAGTGATTGCTTCCTGCAGCTACTGCAAAGTTTCTATGTCTGGGTGGCTTTCATAAATAGTAAACTTCTGACAAAATTTAGCTTATCATAATGAAATGGAGATGTGAAAATATAAACAAATTAGACTATGTTCTCTACCCCTAAAGGCTAAAAATGCTGAATACCTCTGTGGTTATTTAAATTCAGGTATTATCAGAAAATTATAAAAGTGTCCCTAAATCCAGAATTTTTTTTTTAGTTGGCTTTAATCTTTTTGGATGCTTTCATTTCATAAGGATATGGAAGCAGTAATTCTCATTAAAACCTAATTAACTACATGTGGGTATTTGGTAGTAAATTTAGCTTAGCAAAAGAAAGTACTACACAGACAGCTGTACATATTTGCTTAATTAAGTAGTAATTTATATAGCATCACATATGTCTAATTCAGAGTCTTTACAGTTTTTATTAGTCTGGGGAAGAATTAAATAAAAATAAATTTGCATTGTGTTTATGACCTGTAGTGAACTTCATTTCCATGGAAACTGCTTAGGATACTGAAAAGTAGTTTTTAAATTAAATTTTAAAATGTGCAACATATGTAAAACTAACTTACTGAAGCAGAAATGTCCAATTTTTCCACTTCACTGATTTGTTTCTGGTTATCCTTAAGACATGTAAAAGCTGTTCCCTTGCACAGTTGCTATTTTGTTTATTTATTAGATGAAGAATTAGCAGTCTGTGTGAGCAGTATATATCACAGACTCAGACCTGAGTAAGATGTTGCTATATAATTTTCATGCTAAGTTTCCAGAGCAGCCTTGATTCCAAGTGGACAATTCCCAATCTTCTTAATCCTGCGGTTAGAATCTCCTTGCAACCTTCAATCTAAGCATCTGCTACTTAAGTTCCTTTTTCAATTTATATAATGTTTAGTAGACTATCATCAGGCAGTGTAGTATCTTCAGAAATAAAATTTCAAAATGAAACATTTTTAGAAGATGATTTTCTTTGTTAGCTGGTCTTTCAGGCTGTCCATAAAGACCACAATTTCTGTTTTTCTATTGTTCTGTTATCACCAGGGGTGACTGAATTTACCTGTCCTCTGAGAAACTGAGGACACAGCTCTCCTGTCTCTTTTTGTTATTTAACGGGAAAGCCAACAGGTCATAAAATATGCAAAAGCCCTAACTGCCTGAATTACCTAACTCTGTAAATTACAGTCTGACAATTTTCTTGAAATAGTACATTTTACAAGGAGTAACTACCAAAGATTTTAAAATCAGCATTGGTTAAACTCAGGGTTTAAAATCTGCACTGTTATATTTTGGAAAAGATATGAACAAACACAATGTTTTATTCAATTTTTAAAGCAAATATAAAGGAATTAAAATGCAAATAAGAGTTGGGTTTTTTTCACAAACCCTGGAGAATTTTTTGCATATGCTGTTTCTTTGCTGTATGGCCAAATATAGAACTGTGCACATCTGTGTCTGAAATACTTCTAGAGCTTTTTGGTTTGGTGTTCAGTCCTTGACAGCATGCATTTTTATATTTATTTTACCCATCGCTGTTGGAGAATGTATTGGAGTAAAGAAAAGGGAGGTCAGCAGGGAGGGAGGGAGAGGGGAGGACTGTGGCTTTTTGGCTGTAAAGGGGGGGCATTTGCTGTTCCAGTTAAGGCATCTTCTTGACTTTTTGTAGCATGGGCTTTTTCTACAATTTGGTGTATCAAATTTGGAGACAAGGTTTCTTTTTTTCCTAGACTAAATCCCACTAGGAGTTTGCTGAAGAGTGAGGAAGTTCACTTGCCTTCATTTAAAGTCATCCCATGACCAGAAATTCAATTTTTTTTAAAAAGTCTCTTAAGTGCAGAATTATTCTTCCCTCAGGTTGTGAGTCACGCTTTCACTTAGACACTGAACAGATAGAACAGCCTTCTACATTCAAACTATATTTCATACTTCACCTTTAAAAAACCCATATGGCTTAAGTTTTGGGTTTGTTGTGTTGGTTTTTTTGTTTGTTTTTCAATGCCAAAGAATTTTTAGGGGAATTTAAGAGAAATTACTAATTGAGAGGTGCTGATAGCTAAGTAACAGCTGTGAGGGGCATAATTTAGCATCTTCCCCTGCAAGTGGTGAGATTTCAATCCACCCTGTGTTTGCAAACTCCTTGCTGAAGGATTGCTGGTGACCAGTGTGCAAGGGCTGCCCTGATGGATGTAGTCTTTGCCTGTCTCTGACATAGTCAATATCAGGTGCTAGAGAAGAAAGTGTGTCAGTCCTTATCTCAAATAATTATAGAACATTTGACCTTTTGGCAGATCCTTCCTGTATACTTCATCAGAGTGACTTGTGATCTAATGTGAAAAAGGCTGTCTTTATTTTTTCAAGTTCATAGAAGTTACACATCCCATTCTAATATGTGTATCTCTTGATGGTATACACAAAGATAAATATTTATTTTATAGGGCTCAACTTTTAATTTGTTTGGCAAAAACGTCCCTCTTCAACTGTGGTGTATATTACTTCTACAAGCAACAATTGCCATGGCCTAATGCATTAACTTGAAAAATAATCTTAATTTCATTTAATTAAGAAAAAATGAATCTACAAAAAAGAAAATCCCGGTACACCAAGCTAAAGAAAGCAATGACTAACATCTGCAGTAACACACAAATTAAGTTGGCCCTTGAAATGAAAGGGAGGGGAAAAAATAAGCACAATAAACACCTCCCTCCCAGTGAAATAGCTTTACAGTGTATCATTAAATCTCACTTAAAAATATTGAGATGTCTTCCTCAAGACACATGCAGTGAGAAACAATTTTTCATTTGAACCTGTTCTTTCCCACCCCCAGAAATGCCCACAAGCTCTCACTGATTTTGTCTGTGTTCTTTTCAAGTTTTTTTTCCCTGCAGCTGTATTTCGGATGGAAGAATTTTGAACAATATCACAGAAGTATTTGTCAAAAGAAGAAACCCATAACATTCCAAAACACTGGGTATCTTCCAGATTGTCAGTAGATCAAAATACTACCACCAAAATGAGCTGTGTTTTAGTAAAAGTGGGTGTGAGAATGGCACCATGCATCTGTAGTCATCATCTTAGTATGGTGTTGGGAAGTATGAAGGACAGTAAAGCTCAAAGATGTAGGGGACAGGGACTAGAGACTTCAGAGGAATACAAGCAATGGAAGAAATGAGTGATAAGAATTTCATACAACTTTGTAGTTCTGTATTTGTAATCAGTTTTGGGCTTTGTCTAATTTGTGTATCTTTCAAAGTAGAAGCAGATGGACATTGTCAAATGATGAACAAATATCATGGTTCTGTAAAGCACAAGCAGGCTAAAATCTTATTTGTAAATGTATTTAATTTTATTTCTGTCAATGTTGTGTTGCATTTTTTAATATTTTTGAAAAATCAACTTTAAAGGTTTTAAAAAACTCTGTAAGCTTGAAATGCAGCTCAGCATACATGACTACCACAGTTATCTTCTTTTCTTTGAAGTACTAATGGAGGAGGATATAAATATCTCTGCAAGGGTCTGTTGGTCAAGCCACAGGTTATTTAGTGTGCATCTGTTTAGGCAGATTTGGGTATTTTGCAGTTTATTTTGTTAGCAGACTTCAGACTTGGTTAATTCATGATTAGCAGCCCAAAATCTGAGGAACACTTCTAAAGTGGCATCTTGGGTTATAATCTGTAGGCCCTTTGAATAGTGGCTTGGAAGGAATAAGGAACTACTAACGCTGTCTTTTGCCTGGGTGTCTGGCTGTGCTGTTAGACTCGGCACCTATGGGGAGACAAATTTGTGTTTTTCAGTTATATAACTGTGCATCACATTTAACATTTAGCCTGAAAGTCTCACCACAATGTGCTAGATATCATGTATGCATTTAAAATGCAGAGGCCTTGTCATAGAAGAAAAAATTCTGCACATTGACTTGATTTAAAAAGGGAACATTAGCACTTGAACCAGGTGATAGCATCACTGTAGGTGTACATATAGAAAGCATAAGGCTGTGTGGTCCCCCTGAGTCTCCCAGGCAGGTGGCATACTGAGGGATCTGAGAACACTGGCCAGCTCAGAAAGCACAAGTGATGCAGGGCTTGAGTGAAGTGTCCAGATCTGAGCCAGGGGGCTTCTGCCCCAGCTTCCAAATATGAAATATGCTGTTGTGGGGCTTGTGAAATCTGATAGGCAGTGACCTTTAGTTGTCCTTCAGCTTTGCAGCATCAGGCTACAACTGCCATAATTGGGTATAAGTCAGTAAAATTGCTGTCATTAAGCTGGTGTTTGTGAACAGTGGGCTTTCATACACACATATACATTTATATACACACATATACATTTATATACACACATATACATTTATATACACACATATACATTTATATACACACATATACATTTATATACACACATATACATTTATATACACACATATACATTTATATACACACATATACATTTATATATATATGTGTATATATACACACACACACATATATATATACACACACATATATATAAATGTATATATGGTTGGTTGGTTTGTTTTTTTAAGATAGCTTTATTTGAGGTCAAAGAAAGTATCCTTAGTAAGGTCTTCGCTTATTTAGCTGGTGTGAAGCAGCAAAACATGTTATAAAGTTCAGGGCAAGGGAGATGTACCTTCCTTTTATTGATGTCACAAAAATACTTGTAATTCTCCATGCTTTTGTAGTTCAGAGTACTCCAAAATGATTGTGAAAACTAGCATTGCTGATTTGTTTTTCACTTATTTCTGTTACCAGTGGTAAACAAGTCCTGATTCAGTATGTTACAGGCAAGAGCAAATGAAATACTGTTCAGTGGTTTTGGAGAAACTGTGGCAGCAACATTTGAACTGTTTGCTTTAACATGATTTCTTTAATTTGTTACCTGTGAAATACTCCAATTTTGTGCATGAAGACATGAAGACTGATTACTGTAAGTGGATATTGTTGAAATAATATCTCACTGCTTGCTCAGCTGAAGAAAAGATGGGCTTGCAGTGTCCCTGGAATTGGATCCAAGTGAAAAAAAGGCAGTGGTTGATAATGTGCACACTGCTAATTGTTCTTTTCTGTTCAGACATAAGTAATTGTGTGACTTGATATAGATCCTCTAGTTGAGAAACATTGCATTCACATGGGAAGAAATGCATTTGTCACATGTGTGATACTTTGCTGTGCCTAATGAATAAAGTCCAGCTTGACAATTCCTGCACTTGTTGAGTTTAAGCCTCTTAAATTTGCTGTGTAGGGTGGTTAAGCTGCTGGCTTTCACTTCCAAATGCCTCATGCTTTTCCCACACTCTTGTCCATCTCTAGGTAGTGTTCCAGGGACAAGAAGTGTGGCAAGGAGGGAGATGGGGAGAGATGATGGAGCTGTGAATGTGAGAACTGGCACCAGGATCTGTGAGCTCTGAGCAGTTCATATAAAGTCAGATCCTTCTGCACAAGGCAGCAAAGCCAGTGAACTGAAACATTTATTGAAAACTCTTAATTTCTTTAAGGCATTGTATTCTGGAACTGTATAAACAACCAACAAAAGGAAATGACAGACTTTTCAAAATGAGTCACTGGATACCATAGGGGCTAAAGGCAAACTTGCATCCAGTTTGTGGAAATAATACTGAATTTCTAATAGGTTGGTGATAGGTTAGACTTTGTATACTGTGATTTATGAAAGCAAAATATCAAGTGTGAAAGTAATGCAGATTTGGGTAAGTCTAAATGAACTGTACTTCAGGGTGGGTGTTTTGGGAAGCACAAAGATGTGGTCAGATTTCACTGGGTGTTATTCAGAGCCTGACATCATTTGTCCCACTTTAAAAATCTTGATTGAAAAACCTTATGGTCCTGAAATGAGAGAAACACAAGGAGAGAGATCAAAATCTTTTTTCTTCAGTAATTAGATGACTTTTTTTGTACCTGACACATATATGAATTAATTATTTTTGGATGTGTGGGCAGCTCTACCAGCATTTTAATTGAATTTACCAAAATAAATAGAAGGAATACAGTACCAGGTGCTCAGGAAATGTGTTGTGCTATACTCTGCATATCTTGACTTACATCTTTTAATCTATTCAGCATGATAAGTGTTCTATTCATAAAATCATCTCCCCAGGTGATGCAAATGTTACTGGAGTGTTACAGGAGATCTTGCTTGCTTTATCATTCCATTTTATCATGTGATGCATTCTCCTTCACTGTTGAAGCAGTTGAAGCAGTGATCACCTTCACTGTTAATCTGCCTGACTGATCTTGTACAATCACACAAGGGAACAACCTCTCACTATTCTGCTCTGGAAGATCATTATGACAAGAGACATCATCAGGGGGCTTCCAGGTCCTTCAGTCACAATAGGAACTGTTTGTCCTATTGATTCCCTGTCTGTGCAAGCTTTGAGTGTTTTGTTAGGTAATCAGATATGTGTGGTACTTTTCTTGACTTCTTTGTGTTGCTGACCACATTGCAGATGAAATTTATGAGCTGCTTTAAGAGTTTTTTCCATAGAAGCTCTCTTTTCTACTCCAGTAAAGTCTGCAAGGCTTTCCAAAAGGATATTTTTGCAGCAGTCTCTCCATTATACTTGAAGTGAAAATATGCTCAAGCTACTTAGCTCTTTTCCCCAGACAGTGAGGAGCAGTCAGGTTGAGCTGGCAAGCCTGAGAGTAACAGTTTGAAGCAGGAGCTGGGGGACTGCAGCTCCTAGGATGGAAAGTTGACTTATTTTCTAATATTTAAATACAGAAGTCAGGAAAACTGCAATTGCTTATGATACAACTTATATACGCTATACCCCTTCCAACTGCCATTGGTCATTACAAGATTAATCTTTAATGTGATGTTCCATATAAATTCTTGTCTTTTTGGCATAACAAAAGTAAAGGATTTGATTATTTTTGACATGTTTTATAATGTGTTCTCAAAACCAGTGTAATATAATGCGTAGGAGAAAAGGTTGGGTGCATTTTAAATTGAAATTTTAAATTATCTTGACAAATTACCATTCACAGTAAAGTTGTTTGGGGTTTGCTTGTTTGTTTGTTGTTTTTTACATTCCTTCTCCAGCGCTATGCTTTCTACATGCATTTAATTTTTCTATCTTTTCACAATTAAATGCATAGAATAAAATAATGCTTGTTTTAACTGTCTGTATCACAGTTGTATTTTTCTCAAAGAAAATGTGTGTTATGAAAATATTTTAATGTGTGCAAGCTTCAAGTTTTGGGGTGAAGACTTGGCAAAAACTTTGTATGCAGAGTTTTGGTCTTAAGCAGCCTTTGAAAAGACATTTTTATATCAAAAAAGCAATTTTATGGCATAAGCTTTGTAAAGGTGTTTTCCTTCTTTATGCATTCTGTATTTTGCCATGTAAAAATACTTGAATGAGTTTCTCAGGCCTTTTATCCTAAAAGTATCTCTTGATGGCAAAATTGTGGAAAATGCAACCACTAGAAGA
Source organism: Heliangelus exortis (assembly GCF_036169615.1). NCBI lineage: Eukaryota > Metazoa > Chordata > Aves > Apodiformes > Trochilidae > Heliangelus > Heliangelus exortis. The sequence goes on from NC_092423.1 coordinate 40,067,074, forward strand.
AGAAAATTAATGAAAGTAAAGGATAAAATATATATGTCAGCATGGGTGAAGTGGGCACAACTGCCATCTCTTAAGAAATTAGCTTTCAATATTATGCTTCCTGCAAGTTCACATTATTAATTTATGCATAATTTTATTAAAAATACTGGTCCCCCTCCCTTTTAGTTCTTTTCTCTAAAAAAATAGGTGCATTATGTGAAAAATCATGAAAAATATCTTGTTTAAGTATGTCAGATGCACTTTATGCTGCACTACTGATAATTAACCACAGGTTGAATTTTTTTTTTTTGAGTCCTGATGGTCTAGAAAAGCCAGTGCCATATGTTAGCATTTTAGAAACAAACACAAAAATGTGACAGGCTAGGAGGAGACAGAAGAGAGAGAAGGCAAAGACCAAGAATGGTGACACTCTTGTAATATTAAGCAGATGAAGGGTAATCCACATCACTTAAATGCTTCTGTTTGTTGCTGCTTTTGTAGCCTATAATTAAAATCCAGTTGTTAGTTGCAGTTCAGGTATAACCAACCTCAAAAATGCTTTGATGCAATCAAGACATTAGCCTGAAAACATTACAAAATTCTTCATGTTGTTGTCTGCTGTCTCTATAGCCTGTATACAGTGACTGGAACTAGGGTTGAAAAAATAGTGTACTAATTAGAAATAACAAATATGGATTGTGAAGAGGTAGCACCCTTTCATTGAGCTTAAATCAAGTTCTTTGTAAATTATTCACTCCGTATTGCTGAGCTATCCTAATTAAAACCTTGGATCTTTTATACCTCTAAAAATGTTTGAGAATGGGAGTTTAGCTGAAGCTACCACAGTCATGAGGAATTTCTTTTTTTTTTTTTTTTTTTTTTGGTGCATATTAAATTAATTTGAAATAGATACCTAGCAGCTTGCACTAGTGAGAATCTAAATGTAGGATTAGAGACAGAGTATCTTTTTCACATCTGTCTGGATAAGTTGAAAATAGTACTGCTTCCACTTTGTTACTGATAAGCTGGTAATGATCATCCCTGCATTTTGGCCAAAATAAACTATGTGAACTATCCCCTGTGACAAATGGATCTCTGCTGAAATGAGTTAGGGAGGGCTCCTGTGATTACTATTTTTAATTTATTTTTGGCAGGAGGACTACTAGTCTCCAGAAGAGGGGCACTAACACATTGCTAGGGAGCAAGAATTTCATTAACTGCATTGGCAGCTTTAAAAGTGAATATGAATTTGAGTTCTAACATTTTAGTGAAGGCACTGAGCAGATAATGAGACCCATAAAAGTTCTCAGCAGCTTTGCATTAACTCTGAGCTCTGTTGTTGGAGGCAGATCATGTTTTTACATTGAGACGTGATGCTTGTATAAGCAAGCATGTATAGTAGACTTGTATAAACAAACGTGCATTAAAACCCTGTACATATTCCTTGTTCTGGGATGTCTGTAATAGTGTTAAATTATTCAGAGTCTTAATTGGAGCTTTCCTCTTTTGACCAACTTCCTAACTTGATTTTAGTCTGTGCTCTGTTGGAGGTAGACAGTGGCAGGACAAGACCTGATGTGAAAGCCCTGACTCTGAAATGGACCTTCTGTTTTTCTTGAGAATGGCTTCCGCTTCTGCAGCTTTGTGTTCGTTTTCTTCCTTTCTCAAGGTCAAAGGTTCACTTACTATCTCTGTCCAAGAAGAGCCTCTATGGTGACCCTTGCTGGATACATGTTCTCCTCCAGCATTTCAGAAATTGAGAAGGTGATGATGAGGTTTCATCATTTGAGGTGGGGAGAAGGATCCCTTTTATTGCTGTCCTCTTAACATAGTTGGAGGCCTTCATCTCTAGGCTGTGTCACCTTTGGCTGACCCAGCTATTGTGATTGATACTTTCCAATTTCATATTACTTGGGCAAAACATTTCATATAAACATTCAGATTTATAATCTGGTTTCCCCCATCTTGCATCTCTCCTCTAGATCGCTTTCAATGGATCTTTTATCCAATGACATGAGGATAAAATTGCAGAAAACCTGATCTGTAGAACCTCTCCTCTGGCTCCCATTGTCCAGGTGTTTGTTACAATCATAAATATGAATGGATTTACGAGCAACTGTGATGTAGAATCTTCCAAGATCATCTGCTTCTCACAGTTCTTGTCACCTGCATATGTACATGATGCATGTTTCCAAGCAAAAACGACAGTTGCAGGCATTGCCCTGTCTGTCCTTGAAGACAACCAGCTCAAGCCTGAACACTTTTAATTTTTATTGAAAGGAAGCACATTTTTTTTTCCTCCACTGTAAGCTTGGAGTTAATGCACTCTTAACTTCTGACATTAATAATAACAAAAATACTTAGCTCTAGTAGTACTAATTGTCCTCAGTATACTTTATACACATTGTTTCCCACAACAGCACAAGGTTGGGAAATTAGTGGCTCCTCTCCTAAGATTATGCTAGAAAGGGTTAACACTGCTGTGCTATTAACTGCCTGGCCTTGAGCAGGGGACTATACACCTGTATTGATATTTCAAGCTCCTTTAATATGACAGATGTTCTGTGAAGACATAATATTTAAAAGAAAGCTGTAGTTCTGCATTTATAAATACTGATGTTGTAAAGTACACTGAAAAAGATGTACTGGAATGGGCTGAAAGACAGAAGGCTCTAAAGATAGCGTAAGTCGAGCAAGAAGAAAAGTAACATTTTCCTAACTCGTGGTCATTATACTTTATAAAGCACATAAATGAATTTCCGTGTGTCCTAGGAAGAACTGCATCTTGTTACCATCATCATTAAAGTTAATGAGATTTAAATTTTGAGCTAACAGGCCTGCTTATAAAGGAGAAGCCCTTAATATTCTCAAAGGGAATTTTGTTTCCTTTGTAACTTTTTTCTTTTAGAAGTGACATACACAAGACATATACGACACTTCCAGTGTTTTATGGAAAAAAAGATTTCTAGGAATGGGACCCTAGTTTTTTGCTTGGTTTGTTTTTGATTTTGGGTTTGTTTTGGTTTTTTCAGAAAGTAATGATGCCAAGGTGTGCAAAGTAAAACATCACATCAGAGAGAACAAAGATCTGTTGGTGGATCCTGCCACTTGTTGATGTGGCGTCTAGCTTTTCTGCATCTCTTGTGTTTTCTGGTCAGATGTACACAATAATGTTTTTCTTCAGACTTGAGTGAGGATTATTCCTGTGCCACCAAAACTCTTCCAGTAGTCCTATTTACTCTTTTAGGTAAAACCCCAGGGTTTCTATCTTCATAGTTAAGCCAACTATTTCAGCTGGTTTAATAAAAATCTCTTGTTTGATGTTAGCTTTGATAGGTTTATGCATCTCGCAGCATTATGCAGCTTATCAGGTCACAACATGACCATCTGATATGGTGTTATGTGGATGCTGTAAATGACTTGAAAGGGAGGTGATGTCTTTTTCTTGATGTGCAGGCATTGCTGTTTTAATATTTTGGATTACTACACACTGGCAGACTGACAGACACTTTCACAGGAGAACGCTGACTCCCGGATCTAATATTGTGCCTATTAAAACTGAATCTAGGAAAGCAAACAGTTTATATTTCAGTAGTGTTTTAGCAATAATGAATGAAATTTTAAAAAGGAAGAAGCCTTGAGGCATAGTGGAGGATTTTTTTTTTTTTTTTTTAGTTAATAAAGCAAAGTTTTAAATAGTAACAGCGGAAAAGGGAAAGGTAACCAAGCATGTGCCAAAGCTCTGATGGCAGTGTTTCCACTCCTACCAGCTCTGGGACATTACGACTAACAGATGGGCCTTTCCAAGGTTTTTAGTACAGACTGTAAAATGATACCATGTGCCTGTTACTTTCCTCACTGAAATGATAAGAAACCTCTCTTCTATTGCAGGATCATCCTTTGCCTTTCCACTTGTAAAGTCTTCTCGAGATGAATAGCACTTCCAGTGTAAACAGACCCTCTGCTTCTTTATTAATTAAGCACAGCGAGGACTGTCTGCATCCTTAGCACTGCTGTATGCAGGGGATGTGCTGCCAGTGCAGCATTTGATGACAGCTTGGTAGCTGCTATTTTCTGCAGACTGTGCACCTTTCTGTTACTGGGTCACAAACCAAACCGGTTCCTGCGGTCCCCCAGCCTCTGGCTTCTCAGTCAAGTCTGGGAGAGTCATGCTGAGAGCCAGGGGGGCATATGGGAACCCACTCAGTTTGTTAGCTCCTGTTAGAGAGCCATGAGCTGGCAAGCTGTCCCTGGGCAAGTCTCCTTCCAATAAGAGGAGGGGGGTGGGGGAAGAGGGATTAATTATTTAGAACCAGATTGAGAGCTAGGTCAGTCCTATTATTTACAATTCTCGACAATGATTAAATGTTGGGTGAAAAAGGTGGTGTGACAGCTGGCTAATTACCGTAATAATACAGCCATTTCTCCATGTATTTTCTGTATTGCTAAGTCACCAAGATTTTTAGCATATCTTTCTAGAATATACACACCCAGCAAGTTTTTTTAATACAAGTTTTATATATTGCAGATCTTCCGAACGGTGGAACCAGTGTCAAGATTGTATAGTAAAAGTGAATCATGTTGCATGCAGTATGATGGTCAATTTCTATGGTGGATGTAAGGGAGATGTGGTTTTATATATACTTATGTCCCAGGATGATAAGTGACCTATTTCTGAATTTATGTAGGATTTTTCTAATAGGAGGATTGAATAATTTTCCCAAAGCATTACTGAAACTGGTAGTTGCTTTCAGGAGAGTCTTACTAGACTTGACATTGTAGCATGTTTGTCTTAGATGTCTTTCTTGGGATGTAGTCTACTGATTTGTTTCTGTAATTTTTTTGTGTTATGTATGTTTTTCTTCCTATATACTAGAACATCCAAGGCTTTCTTTCACCAAGTGATGAACATTACACATGAAACATAATCTGGTGTATTTGTTATTTGTCTAGCTCTTTCTTTTTCCCATTTTATCTGAATCTCTTGATTAGACAATTAGAGGTTTTTTTGAACTAAATTTTCCTCTTTTGGGTTACTGAAATACATTATTTAATTACTACAAAAGCCTCCTTAAGGAGGTGGTCTAGATGAAAGTGCCAGATTCTTTGCATCATGAACTATTTCAGAGAGTAATATGTGCCTATGGCTAATGAAGCACCTGCTTGAGAGGTTGTGATTTGATTGATGTCTAGAGACAGCACTTATCTGATGGAAAGCAGCTCTAAAATATTTCCAGTGTTAGTCTCCTGAAATTGTTTGAACTTTTCCTTTCGAAGTTAGTTTTAATAGCTTAGTGCTTTTAAACCATTTTGTTTGTTATTAAAGTTTTTTTCTGTAAAGAGAATAGCTAGCAACAGTACAGTAATTGTGTAGTGATTGTGTGATTCAACAGTATGAATCTTATGGTAATTCAAGAACAGCTAACACCCTTCTTGAAATACATCTTCAGAACTTATACATAATGGTCTGTAGTCTATATGCAATTCTTTCCCTTTTTGTGCCAGATGAGACACTGGGATAGATAAAAGCTGACAATTTGAACTAAACAGAGAAAGCCATGAAAAGCATAACTTGGAAAAGATTGTTGCTTTCTTTATCCAGGTGGATATCAATGAATGTAACTTAATAATTTAATAGCTACAGAGCAAAGCTTTCAGCACTGTTTTCAGTAGGGTTTCTGTTGTTCCTGTTCTTCTTTCCACAAAACCTGAATTGACTACAGTTACAGAATGAGATATATATTTCCAGTTTTGCTGCTCATAGTCTCTCTTCAGTGTTCTTTCACTGCTGAATCAGCTCAGAGGCAGCTGTTAAAGTTTATTTTTCCTCCAGAGCCATAACTAAAATAATTGCATAATGTTGATTCTTTTACTGCAGTTTTCCATTTTTTTTCTCTCTGAATTTCTGCCTTTCTTTTGTGAGATATGAAAAAACTTGGACTTTGCTGTAAGCCTTGAGAGTTTTGAGGGATGAGTTATGATATTGAGAAGTTGCTTTGAATCTATGCAATTTTAAAGGTTTGTAGGCAACTCGGGATGGTACTTCTTATTAAAAAAAATAGGTATTTCTGTAGTGCACATTATCATATATTTACATTAGCTTTAATTGAGGTAGAATGATAATGCTTTTAGTAAGACATGATAAGTAGAGGTAAGTGCTGTCTATGGGCTTAGTATATAGTAGCTATAAATAATATTTGATACTCAGATATTCTTAATTCTTTAAAATGAACCTGTCGAGGTCATCTGCAAAAGTACTCTTGGCCTACTTTTGCTGCTGTTGAATTGATAGAGAAGAATTAGGCCAATACTTGGCATCTGTGAAATTCCTGTCCTAAATTTATTTGGATTCGCCTCAGCCTCACGCCTTTGATTTGTCTTTTTGGAATACACCAAAGTAAGTAGTACTCTGTGCTCCAGAGGAGAAGTGGGAACAAACACCATTCTGAGGCTGTCCTGTGGCATGGGGATGACCCAAATGTATTGAACCTGAAGCATATGTCCCCAATTAAAAATCTGCACGAGATAAATCTATACCTATTAAAGGTGCCAGTCCTTAATGAAGTGCCACACAGGTTTGTCTTCCAGACAGGAAGTGACTCTACCTTCTCCAAAACACAATTTTCCTGATCTCAGTTGTAATTTCAGTATGAAACTCATGCCCTACTCCTGAATCAGACCTTGATAGCACATTGCTGAGTTGTTCTATTTTTTTTTTCATCTCTTGCATTGGGTTTCCTACCTTTGTACCTGTCTGCTGGTACCTGAAAATAATTGCCAAGCTGACTCACACGTGAAAGAGCCCCAGCAGATCTGGTTTTCTCCCCTGACTTTTGGAGACTGAGGCTGTTTCATTGCTGATGCTGAGCATAGGTTTGCTTCAGGGGTAATTAAGTATTCCTAACTAGGATAAGGTGAATGTCATGAAGGGAGATTTTGTTTCAGGTGAAAAAAAGGGCATATTGGTTGAAATGGTACAGCAAACTATATTGCCAAAGAGGCACTGTAGACTGGGAAAGGTTTTTGGAATTTGGATGCTTCAGACTACAACAGTAGGGATAGATGTTTTCTGCAGCATACTGTTACCTTACTCTTAAATATAGCACCTGGTTTTGTAGTTAGTTTTGTTTTCTTGTTTGTTTTCTTGTTTGTTTTCTTGTTTGTTTTCTTGTTTGTTTTCTTGTTTGTTTTCTTGTTTGTTTTCTTGTTTGTTTTCTTGTTTTATCTAAGGAGACTTAACTCCTAAAATTCTCTCTCAAAAAAAAAAACAAAACCAAAAAAAAACCCGAAGCAAACCTGAATTACCAATGAGTGCCCAGTTCAGGAGTGTTCTGGCAGTGCAAGTGAGGTGAATGTGAAATCCTGCCTCCCTTGTTTCCTCAATTAAATTTCTCATCTCATTGTGGAAACTTCCTTGCATTCTTCAGTGGAGATTATTGTACTCTTCCAAGTCTGCAAATTCCTTGCCCAAGACAACAAATTGTGAAGTGGTACACAATTCAAAAAGCTCATCCACTACCCCAAGTTTTGGAAACCATCACCCTTCTGTTATTTCCTCTGTTTGGTTAAAAAAAAAAAAAAATCAGTTACCATGACAACTCTTGCCCACACTGGAAATCCTTTATTGGGAATTCCTGGCATAGCATTTATTTGCATATGGTGTGAACAGCACTGTTATTAAACAGACTGCTAATTATTCTTCCAGTCATTGACTGAGACAAATGATGTGATAATAGTTACAACTTCCTTATTCCACGTAAGCGGGGTCATACACAGCTCTATGCAGCTAAGTTTGCACACTCACTACTTCTATTTATTTCTCTTATATATAAAGGTTTGGGTGGGTTTTTTTCCCCCCTTACATCCTGAAACTATGCTTATTTGTTTAAACTATCGAGGAACTGGAAAAATATAGTTTATTTTTGGTTACCATCCTTTTGTGAGACATTTTATCTGATGTTTTCTTCTCATTTTGAGGATGTTTTTGTTCTTTTTGTAGATATATTTATTATATTCTGAGTGCATATTAATATTATTAGTAATCTAGATATTTTTAAATATGGTTGATACTGTACTTTGTCCTCTGAATAAATTGTGGCAATTAATGCATTTAGGATCCAAAATTCTTATTGTTCCTCTTTAAATTAGTACCTTAGATTTACCTTAACATGATTGTTGAATTAATTTCTAGCAGTTTACAATAAAGCAGTAAGCTTGTATTACCAAAGGCAATTTATTTATTACAATTTATTTATTACTTTATTAAAATGTCATGATTCATGTCACAGGATGTCAGTAAGAGATGGCATCTGATAACTTGGCTTTTTGTTTTTCTTTTTCCTTTTAGGACTTTCTGGGGGATGCAGATCATGCCACTGGTCTGCATTTGTGTGAAGGATGAGTGCTGTGCTTCTCTCAGAAATCTTCGTGTTTTTTGAATTACCTTTTAATAGTGTTCTAAGTAAGCTCATGTAAAACAAATGGTATTGGATCATGAGTGAAGAAAAAAGCTTTGGGGTATCCCAGAAAATGTTGTCACCTTCAAGAAGTACTAGCAGCTGCTCCTCCAAGCAGGGAAGTCGACAGGTAATACAAACTTTTTCAGTCAAACTGAAAGCATTGCTAAGATCAGCTGTTACTTTACTCTTGAATATTGGTGACTCTCTTGAACTCTGTTTTTCTGTGATTTGCTTGTTTTATTCACCACTTCTCTCTTTTCCTTACTCAGTTGTTTTCATGTGTTTGTTTTGTTGGTAGCATCTTGTTTTGAGTTAAATGCAGTAAACCCACGTTACAGAATAGCAGGGACTAGTAAAACTGGAATGCTAATAGTGAATTTTTATCATGTTGGATGTATGGTGTCTTTATACTGAAATATTGCTGCTTTAGCAGCTGGGTCTCAGTAGTTTGATCCTGAAATTCTGAACTTTCCCTGTAAGGTATATGGTGCTACTGCTCTGCTTGTTTCAAGGTTCCAGAGAAAGATACGTACACATGTGCAAAAGAGAATGCATTTTGCTGAAAGTTGGCATAACACCTCTTTGACAATGAAAAAGTGCCTATGAATGCCAGTGTGTGCTGTTTGTTGCTGTGGAAACATAGTTAGGAAAACAAGAATTTGTGTATCATGATGCATCTGGATGCCTAATGCAGAAGTTTTTTTGTTTTCTGCAGAGATAATGCTATTCTTTAAGCATTAAAGTTTAAAAAACATATCTATGAGTGTTTGCTCCTGACGAGTGAAACTCCTGAAGACAGCTCTTGTTTGTGAGCATGAAATATTAACTTGCAGCCACAATGAGAATGAACTTTAAGCATATAATCCATGCTTGCAAAATAATGAGCAATACGCATAAAATAAACTTTTATTAGTATGGATGCTGATTTACTGAAGCTTTTGTAGCTGCCTCGGGTTGAAATTTTAGTTGGAATTGAGCATCCCAGTCCCAAAAAAGCTTTGGAGACCTCAGCTGTGTTTTGAACTACCACTTGTTTTTTTTGGACTTTTGGCCCTATACATGGAATTGGCAAGGCAAATATCTGAACAGTTTATGCTTTTTTAAGTGCTGTGTAATAAATGCTGTACATTTCTAGTACACAGTGCAAATACATTCTTGCTTTCAAGATACCTTTTTTTCTTTTCCTGCAACATTACTTTTAACATTCTTGTTAAAAGATTATATTTTAAAAAGCGCAATTTAAAACATTTGGTACATTCTGTTTTAGCAGTTCAGATTTAACAAGGGTTATCATGTAGTATTTAAATAAAAAGTTTCACGTGAACATGACTAAATCCACTGGTGTGTTATATATTGCAGAAGCAATTTCTGCAAAAACCTCTCTATTATTGCCATTTCACATGGTTAAATCTGTTGGCTAGCTCAGGCTTTTGATACTATTATTAGGGGTTCTCATCTCTTATCCATCACCATTTCTTATCCATCACCTGCTCTCTGTGAAGAAAAGGAATAATTTGTAAGGTTTAATACTATCTTGTCAGTCCCAAAAGTTTTAGTATTTGATCCTCACACAAAAGTGCAAGATATACCTGATCAAGGTGAGAGGTGCAACTTGGTGTTTTGTTTGTATTCCTGGTACATCCATGCTCATTCATTATAGTCAGGCAGATGATAAATTGCCTCATGCACCTATCAAGCCAAGCTAAATGGAAGAATAAGTAGTAGTTTCCCAATGTCTATTGAAGGACAATACAGTGGTTTTTTGTAAGAATATGGGGCACTGTGGTAAGTATCTCCAATTTGATCCATCTTTCATTATTAATCTTTTCATGGTCAGTTGTTGCAATGTCAAGTAAGTAATAATATACTTTCACACCTAGGAAGCCTACATCAGTTGCCTGATTGTCTGTGTTTTCAGGGGGTGTTAATGATTGAGGACAAGCCCACAGAAATTGGGGAGACTGTGTGATTTGCTATATGCTGGGGAGTGATCACTAAGCAGGGCTAAAAACCCTGTTTGTTTGCTTTTTCTATGCAGTCTGAACTTTTACAAACATCTTTTTCAGAAATTTTATGTGCTTTTTAGGGCACCACTGTTTTTTCTTGTATTTTTACTTTTATATAGGGTTTACTTTTATATAGGGTTTTCTATATTTATAAGGAATTCTTTAATACTTTCTCTGTTTCCTTGTTTACCTAGCACAATGACTTTCAAGTTTATCCTATAACTATTTGCATCTACTGAAATGGTTTAAAGATATTTCTTCAAAGCAGCAAAATTTAGGCAGAAGAAAAAAATTCTAGTCACAATTTCTTTCAGTATTGTCAGTGTTTATTTATATGGCTGTGTATTGCTGTTCCTGCTTTTATTCAAAGAGGCTCTTTCAATGTTTTTCACATGACTGTTCACTGCAGAGTTGTCTTGCAGTTTACAGAGCAAACTGTTTTGCTTGAGAATATTTTAATACCCTGTGCAGTATACACTGGATACTAATTTGAATATAACTTCCTTGGGTCATTTATGGGTTTTGTTTATATTGTTAATTGTTTCTTTTCTCACTCAGCTTCTTGTATTGGTAAATTTGAGCTTCACAGTCAATCACTACTAATATCCACCTACTCAAGGCTGACAAGACTGGGGATGATGACTGATGCCACCATCTGAGAGTTAACTAGTTTGCCCTTTTCATCTGCATGTTATTTTAAATGACAGCACTTCAGGTGTTTTGTTAAGAAAACAGCAACAATGTCAAGTTCTAGAAATCTGTTTAAAAATCCTCCACTTGAAAAAATCACTGCAGATTTTGTTGGGGTGTGGTTTGGTGATTTGGGGTTTTTTGGTTTGCTTTTTTTGTTTGGTTTTGTTTTTCCAAAGCCCTGGTAGAAGGCTATAGGTAATACTGTTACTGATACTTGCTTCAACTTTTTGCTTCATGGAGGGCTCCTTATTCTTCCATCAAACACTTGTGCCTCTTTCAGGGACTATCCTCATGTCTTGCAGGTTAATGACAGATTTGTCTGACAGCTGCTTTTATCTGTGCTGCTGATCTGACACAGCAGTTCTTGAAATCTGATTAAGTGCAAAGCAATTCTGAAATGCACAGAGGAAAGGACCTGGACAGGTGATTTGTTTCCCCCCCAAATAGTGGGGGAAGTATAGTACCCACCTAGTAAGCTACATAAGATTGGAATATGGAACCCCTGTAGTACAAGGCTGCTGTGCCCACTCAAGTGTAGTTATTGCTTTCTGCAGAGCAATGTGTGTCAGTGATGTAGAGCAGAAGTAGAGTCCTGTGATGCAGAAGATGGGCCACTGTGCCAAAAAAGAGTTGACTTAAGCAGGGCTGCAGGACTTTGAGAGACCTCCTCCTTCCTTTGCTAAAGTTGGTGCTCTTTTTCTGCCAGATAGAACACATTTGCCATGTGAACTGAAGAAATTAGAGTTCACCTTCACCTTGAAGCCCCAAAGCAGGTCGGAGGGTACTGTTACATCCCACCTCACTGCTTTTCTCCTTTTCTCTGCCCCCCTCTTCTTCAGTCATGGAAACAGATCTCTTCCACAAAACCACAACTCAAACTGTGTTTTGTGAGGAAAGAAAATTGGTGTTGATCTTTAAATTTAAATTGACCTGCAATCAAAGGTAGATATATTGTGGTAGTTATTTTTAAGTCTAATATGTTATCTAACTTTTAAAATAAATTCAGTAAAGAAAAGCTTTATGCCGGCTTTATGTTAAAAAAACTCGTGTTCTAAAAAAGAAAATTAAATAATTTCTGCCAGTTTTATCAGCCGTAACAAATGCTTTAGTTGCAGCTGATGCCAACCCTTATCCTCCACAAAGCAAGCTTCTATTTTTGGAGCTTTAAATATTTGGTACAACTGACTGCATTTGATACAGGAGGAAAGTCTGGCACTGTCATCTGTTTCATTCAGGAAGCTTCAAGTGCAAGCATTGGTCTGAGAGCCATTCAAACCTATTACTTTATTCCATCTCCTGAAATGATTCACCTTGAGGACTCGTGTGGTACAGAATGTTGGAAAAGAGGAGGGTTTGAACTTATTAAATAAAGAGAATTACTACAGCTGCTTAATGGCAGACTTATCTCTGAAAACCAAAGTGGTAGGCTCTTTTTTTCCCAGTCACAGAGCAGGCTTAAGCCAAGTATGAACTACAGGGTGAATTTTCAGGGGTGATCTGACATAAGTGCCTCTGGATATAAGAAAAGTAAAGAGTATGTTCCTTCTTTGGTCTCAAGCTAAATTTCTGCTGGGAAGCAAATGCAGTATTGATCATTTTGTGCAGATACTGGCCCATAATGATACAAAATATTTTTTAGGATTGGAACCTTAAGACACTACTAATCTGGGCATCCAACTTATGCTAGAATTGTTAATGCATTTCATTTGGGAGTTTGGGGTTTTTGGGGGTTTTGTGGGGTTTTTAATTTTTTTTTTTTTTTAACTTAGTGCTGTGTTTTGGATTATCTCTCTGCATTCCCTATTGCGGGATAGGAATCTGCAAAACTGAGCATAATGTGAATGCTTCCATTGCTCTCAGAAAATCCTAAATCTCCAGTTTGCTCTTCTGTTTCAGACAGATGAGAACAGATGATAACTGACCAGTCTGATCTATTTGGCTTCATTTTAGAGAGTAAGCAGTTTTCTTTCTCTTCTGCAGCTGCTCCCAGCAACAGCCAGATGACACTTCTTCCTCATTAAATGACATGTCAGATCTCTTGCAAAACAAAATACAGATCCTGTAGGGTCTGGGCCAAGAGCAAACGGATCCAAAATGAGTCACAGGAGCAGTGTTCTGAAAAATGTGGGAATTTGGGGATTCAAGTGGGAAAATGTGGATTCTTCTGGACAGATGTATGTGGAAGAGGATTAGGTGCTGTCACTGCAGTGCTATACCATGTACATATCCAGCAGTTCCCCAAGGTGTTAATTCTCTGAACTATTCCTTGCCGTTCCTTGGTTAACTTGGTTAATTAAAGTCTTGTACTTCTAAAAGGATCCATTTCTAATTCAACTAAAGCTACCTATATGTAAAGGTTGCAGTTGAAGTGTTACCTTTACCCACAATGTGGCAGGCCATTGGACCTACTCGATGGAAGAAATGCTTCCACTTCAGACTTTCCTCCCATTTTTACATTTTTTAATTGTGGAAGCACTTTCTTGGCCTGTGAGAAATAGGACTTTGGGATATGGGAGATACCTTGTTCCTGGGCTGCAGGAGAGGTGCAGACAAAATTTGAGTTGTAATACAGGCCAGGATGTGCTCTGTACTTAAAGTTTTCAGAATTATTTGACACTGTGTATATTCTAGATGGGTACAACTGGATGAGCAATTTCTGAGCTGCTTCCTTCTCTTCATCTCGTATGCTGGATGTAGCATGGGTCAGTTTCACTTCAGGAGTCCCTTGCTTTCTAAGCTTGTGGAAAAGTTAATCTGAATTCTTGTTTGTTTGGATTGTGCTCAATTTCCTGTTTGTCTCCTACAAGCAGATCACTCTATCAATCATGTATTATGTTTAAGCTTGACCAAAGTCTGTGAAAACTTTATCTAAAGTTTAAGTAAGTCACTCTGCAAAGTGTAACACTGGAATACTGAAATTTATCTGCTGTTCACTAGTCTTGACTATCAGGTTAATTCTTAGTGGAAAAGTTGAGTACTGCAGTTTAATGTATTTTGGCTAATACAAGGGAATTATCTGGTTTAGTAATCAGGCAAAACAGCTTTTAAGTTCTTCTGGCTAATTCCAAGAGAAAACAAACAAAAATGTAAATGCAGCATTTTTCTTACTCTTACAGATGCTCCTGGTAGTTTTTAATTAGAATTATCTTTCATAGTTCCATTAGGTTTCTCCCTTGTTTAACTGTTTACCTTTTTCCAGCTCTGCAATTTGAAATTGGCAAATGTCAAGATTAATTTTTATGTTGACTTATTGATCAATATATATTGATCTTCTTATATAGTAGATCATATTTTCTGAGGAAATGAAACTTTATCCACATGTGGACATTCAAGCAGCAGTAGGTTCAGATGTTTCTTTGTTAATGTAAATTGTAGAATTACACTGTATTTGATATTTAATGAGACTGCACTGTCATCATAACAGTCAGAATCTTTTTTTTATTATATAATGGTTAATAAATAATGTTTACTAGGAGAAAGAAATCCAAGACCACTACAGAAACTATTTGGTGTGGTAATATACCTATGGCAAAAGAGGTGCGAAGCGTCATTTCCTTTTGACTTTCAAGGTTGTAGACTGGAAGGTTCTGTCAAAAAAAAAAAAACCCCAAACAGAACAGCTGGGGAGGGGAAGCAAAAGGGGAGTATTTGTACTTGTATTTGTATTTGTACTTGAATGTATGTCAAACTGCAGCACAGGCTGGCTCTTTGCTTCATACTCTGCCAACTTCACCCTGTGAAGGACCAGTGCTGTACATCTGTAGCAACACAGTGAGTGCTGCAGCTGGCATTAGGCTGCTATGTCTGAGACAGCCTAGAAGATCTTCTGTCCCTTCAGCCCACTAACTCATGGTATCCATGAGTAACTTCTCTGTTCTATGGTCTTTTATCTTAGCACTTTACCCTGAAGCAGGAAAAGGTTCGTGATTATTGTGACTGTTGAGCAAGTCCCAAAGTAGTAAGAATGATTTTTTAAAAATAAAAAATACAGACTGGAGCTTTAGGTTTTCAGTAGGAAAAATATGATTTCATGATGGTTAGAGATACTGGTATATAAGTAGCTGTAAAAACATCCCTCGAGATGGACGGAGTAAAGAAGATACTTGTTGCAGAACTGACCAGGTTATAACCCAGACCTGTAGTGGCACCAAATGTGTCCCATGAAAATAATTTCACTTAAGGCAATTGCAGTTTTGACTTAACTTCAGGTAGCAGAACTTCACTGTAGGGTCTGTAGGGTGCTGAATCAGGAGCTGCTCAGCCTCACATTTCTACTGCTTGCAGCCTGTTGTGCAATGCTGGCATTCCAGCTTTCCTGTTTGTTCTCTGAAATGTGGTTCAAGGAAAACAATAACAAAACAGTGGAGTGCTGCCAGTAATGTAGTGAAATAGATCACATTCTTTAAGTTGTTTATTGATCATCTTTTCAAAGACAGTTTGCCATTATGTCTTGTTATTCCATTATTGAGCATGTTACCTGATGTAATTTTTTTTTCTTGGTTTCTAGGGGTGAGTTTTAAGGATTCTGGAGGTGGATAAATGAGCACATGTGGTGGGCTGACTCTGGCTGGGTGCCAGGTGCCTGCCAAAGCCCTTTTATCAGTCCCTTCCTCAGCTGAACAGGGAAGAGAAAATAATATAAAAGGCTCATGGGTCCAGATAAGGACAAGGAGAGATCACTCACCTATTATCATTGTGGGCAAAACAGACTGGACTTGGGGGAAAATTAATTTCATTTATTACCAATCAAATCAGAGTAGGATAATGAGAAATAAAAATAAATCTTAAAAACACCTTCCCCCAACCCCTCCCTTCTTTTCTGTCTCAACTTTACTCCTCATTTCTCTACCTTCTTTCCCCACAGTGGCACAATGGGATAGGGAATAGGGTTGCAGTCAGTTCATCCCATGTTGTCTCTACTGCTCCTTCCTCCTCACACTCTTCCCTGCTCCAGTGTGGGGTCCCTCCTACAGGAGACATTCCTCACACATGGCTGCAGTGGGTACTTTCCATGAGGTACAGTCCTTCAGGAACAGATTGCTCCAGCCTGGCTCCCCCATGGGGTCATAAGTCTTGGCAAAAAAACTGCTCCAGCCTGGGCTCCTTTCTCCATGGGTCTACAGGTCCTGCCATGAGCCATGGGCTTCCTATGGGGTCCTGGCCTCCTTCAGTTGCATCCACCTGCTCTGGCATGGGGTCCTCCATGGGCTGCAAGTGGACAATCTATCTTACCAAGGTCTTCACCATGGGCTGCAGAGGAATCTCTGCTCTGGCTCCTGGAGCACCTCTTTTCCCCCATTCTTCACTGACCTGGGTGTCTGCAGAGCTGTTCCTCTCATATTCTCACTCTTCTCTCCAGCTGCAGTTATACTTTTTTATGCTTTATTTTTGTCCCCTCCCTGATGATGGATATACCACCTGTGCTGATGGCCTTCATCAGCAGTGAGACCATCTTAGAGCTATCTGGAATTGGGTCAGTCAGACATGGGAGAAGCTTACAGCAGTTTCTCACAGAAGCCAACCTTGTAGCTCCTCTGCTACCAAAACCTTGCCACAGAAATCAAATACAGCACAGCTAGCATGATTGCTGATTTTTGTTTTGGTTTTGTTTTAAAGTTTTTTTGAGTCAGGCAAGATTTTTTAGTGAGAATACTGCCCTATATATCTTGCAGGGAGGACTGCAGATACTTACCTACCTGGTACAGTTCTGTTTTCCCCAAAGTGTTTCACACTGGTCCTTTTTTGTCCTGTTGTTCATAGTGCTGGTGATTCATTCATGAGGTCTCTGATCAGAAATGCTGAAACTCATGTTACTTTGTCATTAGCAGTCATTCAATAAATAAGAACTGCAAAACACTATGAAATTTAGTCTCATCTCTGCTATGTTGCTGCAGGGTCTTTCATTTAAGAGTTCCTGACAGTGATAAAAGGGAAATCCTCTTTTAATTAGAGGTGTGTCTTGTGAAAGAGGGTTTTTATTTTTCATGTACTCTGTCATGTTCCCCAAAGTACTTGAGTTACTTCCCTGGCTATTTTATTTTATTTATTATTTTTACTTTACACCAAACACTTGGGTTTACTAAATACGGGCAAAAGAGTTTTATAGACAAGATCCTAATTTTCAATGTCTTTTACTTCTGCTTCATAAAGTACAAAACATGTCTTTTTAGTATGAGATGTTTCTGCAGAAGGCTCTGGGTTGCTTTTTTTTTACCTGAAATATTCATCCTCTTGAATCTCTCTTAATGGTTCTGTTCTTTGGAAGAAATAAGACCTAGATTTAAATTTTTTTGTTTAAGCAGGACAGCTGGGAAATTGTAGAAGGACTTCGGGGAGCAATGAACTGTACCCAGGAGCCACAGAAGCAGGAGGGCTGCTTGCTGAAAAAGAGGAAATGGCCTTTGAAGGGCTGGCACAAGGTAGGAAAAGAATGAGTATCCAAAAGCCTGAAAAATATGGGGGAAATATGGGGAGTGATTGTGGTAGGTGTTTTTTGGTTTTGTTTGTTTGGTGGGGTTTTTTTGTTGGTTGTTTTTTTTTGTATTTTGTTTGTTTGGTTTGGTTGGTTTTAATTATCTGCATTTCTGATTACAGAGATACTTTTTTTTGGACAGAGGGATTTTGAAGTACTCTAAATGCCAAGCTGATGTAAGTGATCGGAAACCTTTTAAGGTCATTATAAAGTGACAACACTGTTTTATCCAAAACAGCAGTAATTCTATATTGTTGGCAATGGGAAACAGAGTTTGAGTAGTTGTAAACAGCAGGGGAAAGAGGGGAAAATTGTGGTTTCTGCAGATAATATATATCCTTTCGCTTTGTTCTAGAGTGACTGTGTACTTTTTAATTTTTTGCAGATAGAGAGAGGGAAGCTTCATGGCTGTATTGATGTTGGACTTTCTGTCATGTCTGTAAAGAAATCAACAAAATGTATAGATTTGGATACAGAAGAACAGATATACCATCTGAAGGTATGTAGATTGTTATAACCTTGCTCCCAATATAGCAACATTAACTGTGTATGGTGAAGACCTTATGTATGGTGAAGACCTTATTTATTTTTTTTTAATCTTAGGAGGTCTGCTTGTTGCATTTATGATTTCCTTTCTAGTGTTAGCAGACTGGTTTACAGCTTACAATTTGAGAGACCTTACTGAACTATTCTAACTCTGTTCTAAATAGGAACTTCAAAGATCTTGTGTTAAGCAGAGCTTTTTTTCAGTGAGCACTTTTTCCAGTAGAGTATTCACTTGTTGCACAAGTACTTTTATTTTCAGTAGTTGTATCTTTCCTCTGGATAACACAAAGAGGAGCATTTTCCACAGTCAAATGTGTAGATTTATCTATCCTTGTAGAACAAATTGTTTTAAAATACATCACCAACATCACATTTGTTTGTGATTAGCTAAACCTTGACTAAAATGGCAATTTGACTAAAATGGCAATTAAGAAAAGACAAATTAAGTTTGGTTCTTCCAACTTCCACCTAGAAGTTACTAAGTATTGTGTTCTCTACTCGTAGTCATAACTATACTTACTGAAGTTTCTCTTTTTCTCAGCTTTATCCTGTGATTAATTTTCTGTCATTCTTAAGCTCATAGAGTATGCATTTCAGTAAGAGCTCTGTTAGAAAAAAATTCCTGGTATTTTGCTAATGAAGGTCAGCCAGGCTAGCTGCCTAATGAGCCCAAAATAGCTTAGTTTCTTCTTTAGTGATTTTGAATGTGAATGCTGTAAACCCTGAAATTTTGTGTAGGTGAAATCTCAGGAGCTGTTTGATGAATGGGTAGCCAAACTTCGTCATCACAGAATGTACCGTCAGAACGAAATCTCCATGTTTCCTCATGATGTCAATAATCTTTTCTTCCCTGTGTCTACCACTGCGGACTCTGTCTCTGGTTTCTGTGATTCTGCTCCGGGTAGAAAGGTAATAGATTTGATTTATAGATAATGAGATTTCATCGGGGATGAAATTAACCTGAATTGTGTTTATCAAGTAAAGACTATAATGGACGTTTGTGGTGGGTTTTCAGTTATCATATAAAATGTCAAGAGGAAAATTGTAAAATTTACTCCCAAGCAGTTTGATCTGTGATGCTGTTAAGTTTTATAATAATGTCTCATTGTTTTAATGCAGTAAATGATGCTTTCATGATGACTTTGTAAACTGGATATTGAGTATCCTCATAATATTTGAGACACCTATCAATATTTGTCTGATATTTGCTGGTGAAAGCCAGTCTGGATCACGTAAGAGCACTCAGATAGATGTTCTTTTGTTTTGGTTTTTTTTTTTCCTTTAGCACTTTTTCATTTATCCTTTAGCTAATAAAACCTCTTCTCTTTTACAATAATGAATCTTAACTGTGTGTACCTGAGAAGTATATAGTAATTATCCAAGAGGTAGAAGAATTACTCAGAGTAATCCAAGGACTGTAATTGTAGATGGGTACAGGGTCTGAATGGGTCCAGTTGACAGTGTACTTTTCTTTACTTAAAGTTGGTGTTAATTTTACAAGTGACCTGACAAGTGCTCAGTTACACACCATAAGTGACCTTTTTCATGCACTTGCATAGAAGAGTGACTGTGTCTGGGCCTGAACACAACCTCTGTGCCTTCAGCAGTCTGCACGCTGGATGGCTGATGTTCAGCCAAAGAAGCTCCTCTGGTCCAGTTTACAACCAGTCATCTCTTTTGAAAATACTGGGGGTTTTAAGCAATACTGTGTTACTTACTATAACTGAAATGGCTGTTTCTGTCAGCTCCAGAGGTGTCTTCTGAGCAGCAATTGCCTCTTTGTTATCCTCCTATCTAAAGTTTTCTTTCACCTGGCTATATTTCTCTGTGATCTGTGGGCTTGTTCTCCAGTGCCTGCAGTTTATTACTTTGGTAGGACAACTGAGTATGAGTTTACCAAACTCATACATGTGCCTGAACATCTTCTTGCTAGTGTCTGAGAGAGAGGGGATCTGAGTGAGCAGTAACTCACCCTGCAGTAGTGGGGCTGTTCTGTGAAGCTGATGTCCCCATGCTTTGTGTGGTGCCAGCAGCTCTGTGGCTCTGACACCCTGATCCTCTGAGGCTGGGTCTGTAAGGAAATGATGAACCTTTTTCAGTCACTTAGTTCTTTCTCCCAAAAGTCAGCAGGGATAGACAAGGAGAAAAATATTGAGGGCAAGTGGAACATTGTAAATCCCATGATATCTCTATGCCAGTGTTCTCAGGAAAAAAAAAAAAAAAAAAAATCCCTTTCAAAAGCATACCTAAAATCTGTTCTCACTGTCAGGAAACTAACCAAAACTAACAATTTCTTCTTTGGCATGAAAGGCTATAATTCACTTCTAAGTTATTAATCCAGATTTGGACTGCAAAGAAGCCCTACTTATTTTCATGTGAAAAATAGAAGGGGATAGTTCTTAAGCTGCAGTTAATCACCTTAGCTCTGATGAAGCTAAATGGAAATTTGCCAATTTACACCATCCCTCACTTGGTTTTAGTTGATATCAATCCAGCAGTTAGGTTACTTTAACAAAAATATATCCATTGAAATTTACATTGCATTTTATTTCCTTGTGGAAATGCTTCATCAGATTTTCCATTTTTGTTGTTGTTGTTGTTGTTGTGAGCTAGGTTTATGTAGCTACATATGTTTATGTGGAATGCTTGGATCCTAAAAAGCTTATCCATGCTGATTTAACCCAAAACTATGCTGCTAACTGGAGCAATGCAAACTCTCTCTGGTCTGTTCCTTGGTAATGCCTACTTCCATTTTCCCTCCTGTTTGTGCCCCTCATGTATATTAATTCTGGAAAACTTGGTCATATGAGAGAGACTTCTGAAGAGGTAAATGTGGAATTTGTTCATAAAATGCCAATACCATTGCTTATCTTAAATTCAGTTAATTGTGCTTTTAACTGTACTTTTAATTGTACTTTTAATTGTACTGGGACTGTTTTTTGGGTATACATATATAGATAAGTACAGCTCATACAGGCTTATGTAGCAATAAAACAGCTCAGGTACATAGATTGATTTTAAAATAAGCATGCTTATTGATGCTTACTACTATTGCATATTGATGATATAAACTGACATAGTCCTGGATGACATCACACAGTGCATTTTGCTTTAATCTGCCACTCAGGTTAGAGCTTATATTATAAATTTTAAAAGGCCAACTAAGAAAATGGCAACTAACTGCAATGTAGATGATGTTTGCTATTAAAAGATACATCAAAACTCAAGTGGGACTAGTTTTATAAGTTGAGCAAGAGGTAATGAAGTTTGTAAAGTGTATTCTTTAGAGAAGAGCAAAACGATTTAGTTAGCTTCTCATAACCACTGAAGTGATCATGCAGTGGCACTTAAGAGAAAACATTTTAAAACTTACTTTAAACACTATGTTAACAAAGCATGTAATTTGTGCAACTTCCTGACATAGATGTTTAAGCAAGGTCTAAAACTAACAGCCATTTAAATGGCTATTATCTGTAGTCATGTTAGAGAAGTAAACAGCATTCTAAGCCAGAATTAACTGATAGTACTAACGGGTAGACATTACTTCCCACTGGAATCTACTTGATTGTACTGCTCAGTTAGCTCTGGTACCGAATCGCCAGCATCTCTTAAAGCATCTGATAGTTGGCACTGTTGAAAATGAGAAGTTTGAAAATAGTTGCTGAGATGTTGTGATATGGTAGTATTTACCCAGATGAGGTGTAGTCACGTGTACTGATGCCTGTCAAGCCAAGCCCATGCTAAAGTCATACAACCTTGAGTAAAATTTTTGAATAACATTTATTGCATCTTGCTTTCTTCACTGAAAAATAGGTTTAACAAATACGTGCATGTTTCATTTAATTTTCGGGGGGTTCTTTGGAGAGCATGGAGAAGGAGCAGAATGTCCAACTTTAGTCTTCCTCAGACTGAATTTCTTTAATTGTATCAGTCTGACGCAACTGATGCAGAGCTTTGCCTTTCCTCAGGGTTTAGTTTGCAGCAGATTTTTATGGCTCCTTTAGTGTTTCCATTGCTTGTGGACATCAGTTCTGCTAGCATGTCTGACAACATGCTTGAGGACTCTAGTATAAAATTTGTACATACAACAATAAATTATTGTTTATTAATTATTCACTTGTTCTTCTTTGGAACAGGCAGGCAGCTTGACCAAACAGAATTCAATGTCAGCTGGAGGTAACTTGTCATACTCCTTTTCAAGTAATGAGTCCAGGATTTCATCTTGGTTACAGTCTTCTGAGGACATGGAAAAATGCTCAAGAGGTAATTGAGGAGGAAGTTGACTGTAGCCTAATATTTCTCTTAGCTTTTCTTTTGTCAAGAGTACTACTCTGTTAAGCAGTCATTACAGGTAGTTTTCTCTGAAACTGGAGGGAAGAGTGGGGTTGTTGTTGATTAACTGGCTACTTGGTTTTAAAACCAAGTGATTTTGGACATTGGGGTATCAATTGTGGGCACCTCTTCACAGAACTTACATATTTCAGTACATTTTTATATATAATTATCACCTTCAGTAGTAAAATTTGAACTTTAAAAAAAAAAAGAGACGTGAAAAATCTAGTAATTCCAGGAGCACTAAATCTTCACACTTCAAAGTCACCTTCTGCTTTCGTGCTTTCCTAAGAACGTGAAGATCGTTTTTCTGGGGGTAGTCTCTGTGTGATACAGATTTGCTAAAGTTCTACCACTAAGCTTCAGCTCTAACATAGAGGAGCCTCATTTCTAGCTCTGATGGTGCAATTCAGTCTTGGTGCCTATCGCATTTCTACTTTCACCATGAGAAGCTCTAAATATTCCCAAACTGCAATGCTTATCACATTCTTCTCATTTTCCTGCAAACAACTAGGATAAAATGTCATGATCATTAGACACACCATAGAGATATGTTTCAATATTTTTAATTTGAATTTGAGTATAGAAGGATGTAAGCTTTTTATTCTGTCATCTAATAATGTGCTTTTAGTCAACAAAAAGCCTTAGCTAACTATAATCAATATACAAGTAACCTACAAAGAAAAAACTTTTAGTTTCTCTGTTACTTCAGGGCAACTGAAAATGTTCTCTTGTTCAAAACAGAGCTCTCCAACTGTCACACATATTTACTGGAAATGAACCAACTGTTACAGAGCATGGATGTTCTTCACAGGACATACTCAGCGCCTGCTATAAATGCTATGCAGGTTTGTTCAAAAAACAAAACAAAAAAAGTTTTTAATTCCAAAAAACACCTTGATCTTTTAGGATTTGGGGTTATTTCTTCTTAGCTTGTCTGGTTTTATGGCAATCTGTATTATTTTTATCCTATATGTTGTTAAAAAGGCTGGACCTTTTGAAAGCCCAAAGAAGGAGAAGAGAACACACAGGAGGTGGCGATCCAGAGTTGTTGGGAAAGAGGCTAAAGGAATGTTACAGGTAAATTCAGTCCTCTCAATGCCCATCTTACTCCAAATCTTAGTGATCGATCACTTCTTGGAGTAACCAGTTTAGGAAATATGAATCCTTTCTAAGTAGTGTTTTGTGCTAGTTCATTTTAAGTGGTAATATAAGAGAGAAAACACAAATAAGTTGCCATTGATATCTGCAATAGGGTCTGCGCTGTTACCTTCAGGAGACTGGCTGTGGTTTTCACTTGTGTTTTTGATCTGCCTCCAATTTAGGGGTCTGTGTGTTGATTTTTTTTTTTTTTTTTTATCAGTACAGATTTTGTACTGATAATTCTTCAGATAATTTTCTACACATTTGCATCCAGACGCCAAGTGATTACATGCTTAGTAGTGAAAAATCATATAGCATGTGTTACAGCTCTCAATGAGCTTGTTTCTTGGAGTTTTGCCAAATCTCCAATTATGGTATCCTGGGCAAAGTTGTATCAACAGTTTCATAGAATCATAGAATCTTTCAGGTTGGAAAAGACTCTTGTGATCATCAAGTCCAACTGTCATGTCTACTCTGAAAGTTCTCCCCTAAACCATATCCCTCCCACCACATCTAAGCAACCTCTGAACACATTCAGGGATGCTGACTCAACCACCTTCCTGGGCAGCCTACTCCAATGTCTGACCACTCTTTCTGTGAAAATTCTTTCCCTAATGTCCAGTCTAAACCTACTCTGTACAGTTTAGTTTAGCAAGTGTCATTGATTCAAAGCCTATTGGTAATTAACAGTTTTCCCATTTTTTGCTGTCTCCAGCATGTAATCCAGGTGGGTGCAGTAAAACAAAATTTTCTTTACAGATTGTAAAAGCATCACAAATGGCTGTTATCCTTACAGGTGCCTTCAGTATTTTCTGCCCCTATGAGACTACATGCTTCCAATCCCAACTTATCTACAATAGATTTTGTAGAGGAGAAAAACTACTCTGATGGCTCTGAAACATCATCAGAATTTACTAAAATGCAAGAGGACTTATTTCACATTGCACATAAAGGTAAGTGAAATTGTGTTGCATATGTGGTTTTATATAATCAGAATTTAAATAATTATGTGACTTCTGAGAATCCTGTTCAATGTTTAGAAAACATAGAAAACACCCTCCCTTCCTTCAGTTCTCTTCAGGAACTGCAAATGTTGAGATCTTGAATAATTTGAAAAAATTGTCTTTATCATGACATTTTATTTTTTTAAATTGAAAAAAGGTCATCCTTTTGTTTTCTGTCAACTAATCAACTAAAAATGTTGATTGCATTGTTTTGACAAAAGGTATAAATCCTAAAATAATTTGCTATAAGCACAACAGACTCATACTCTTTTGTGTTTGCATGCAAATGTGCATAAGCACACGTATGTTTGTATATTCCGTGTTCTTCACTGTATTTCAGAGTCAACATTTGTTGGTGATGCAAGGGTTGCTATGGTAGTAACCTATTTTTAGTGAATACAAAAGAGTAAAGTCATGTAAAGCAGCCAGAGGGGCAGCTTGGCTGAAAATGTTTCTTCTCAAAATAATTTTTCATTAGCAGGGCCTTGTTCCATCACCCTCACACCAGAAACAATAAAAATGTTTCAGTGATCCTGATGAGGAAGGCACTTAAGCATTTATATCTGAAAGACTTTGGGGAGTATTGACTTTGTCCACTTTTGCACAAGATAATGGCTGATGTTATCCATAAGCATTCTAGGCTTGCATTTCCCCTCCAGTGCTGATGTATCTTGAATCTGTTATGTAAGAAATGTAGTAAACCTTATCAAGCCAGCTGCAGTCAGAACTGATGTGTGTTTTCCAAAAAGAGAAAAAAAGTCGAGGTGGGATGCAACTGGAAAAGTTGCTAGGAAGTAGAGCCAAGAAAGCACCTACTCACGGTCATCTTACCTAAAATTTCCATGTTGGAATATTGGGTTAGATTGACCCATGTATAAGGGACTTGTGGACAATTCTGTACAGTATTATTTCACTAACAGTATGAAGATTTTTTTTCCAAATTTGCTTCATTCCACTCCCCTTTCAAAAAAGGATAATGAAGACAACTTTTGTTTTAGCAATAATAATTTTAAAAATTAAATAAAATGTGACGTGGGTACTTCAGTGAAAATTTAAGTTATACAACTTATTAAATAACATTTAAGGTTATTGAAGATTCTGGCCATGTCATCAGCGTGTGAAAGGCTAACATGAAATGGATCATACTGAGTACATCTTCCTTTCCATGCCCTGTGATACTCTTAAAATTTTCTTCAAATACATTAAAGTCTGAGAATTAGCTTTGGTAACTGGTTGCAGTAATTTCTTAGAAGAGTAAATTAGTTTACATCAAATACTCAATGAAGAGATGATGATTCAGGTTAACTCTGAGTGCATGATTGGAAGACAGAGCTATCAGAGATTTCTTGGGTTTTGCCCTATCCATACATGCATGCTCAGGTTTTTGTATCTTCATTTCCCTGTAAAGGGATAAATTTTAGATTGTCAGTTCTCATGACTGTATTACAGGGCTTGATTAGGCCCTCATAAATCCTCTATTTCTCCAGTTAGATGCATAAACAAATATTATTTGAATAAATACGCATTCCTTAAAAGTTTAAAAATAAGGAAAATTCATTTCCCCTTTAAAAATCTAGGGACCTTAAAATGGCATGGTCTGTTGTCTGATTTGAATGTTTCAGGCTGGTACTTCTACTCACGAAAGAGTAGAAGTAGCAGCATAATGTTCACGAGGTTCAGGATCTGACTCTTTGAGTCACTCGAACACCTAACAAATTGAAATTTCTTTGTCCCAAAAACATATAACAAAACTCAACACCACAGCTCACTTGCTTGTGGGGACACTACTAAACCTATAGCTGTGGCGCAGTATATGTTATAGCTACATTTTGATTTAATTTTTTTTCTATTTCATTTTTTCCCCCTGCGTTCTCTTCTTCTCCCCCACATTAAAGGAATGTGGAATAAAGTTATGACCATCTGAAGATTCAAGCTAATTGGGGAACAAAAGCAAGTGAAGAGCAAATGTGGTTAGTTAGCTTTGTTGCCATCTGTCACAAATGATCAGAGTGATTTTGACTGTGGCTAATATAGTCAACACAGTAGCATTCACCATAAACATTTTTCCTACTAAAAAATCCACCCTATAACCTTGATTAATATTACTTGGTTTTAGTAACCTACCCTCGATCTCTCAACCTAAATTCTTGTTTCTGTCACCATAAATGATGTTTCATGGAAGTTTTACATAATTGATATGTGTACATTTAGTATGAGGTTTTAACTGTCGCTTTTAACAAAATGGTTCCAGTTTACTTCACCTTGAGGTCAGCTTTCAGCACCATATCTACAGAGAGAGAAAAGGTGAAGCAGATGCTGGAGCACGACGCATCCTCATCTCCATCTGCACAAATAGTTGGCTTGAAGAATGCCTTAACATCCGTAAGTGGGTTGCTGAAATCCAGCAAGCTTCATTGCCATCAGATACTACTTTTAAATTTTATAATAGTTAATTTTTGTTTCTGTAGTATCCGTTCTGTGCTAGAATTTGCAGCGCTGTATATTACTATTCTATAGCATATTATTATATATTGTGTTTTTCAAAGAGTCTTTCCTAAATATAACGTTGTTGTGAAATCACTGAAGTTTAATAGATTGGTATAGGTATCTAGTGTAATTTATATCATTTGATGTTAAGAATCAGAGGGGGCTGTTCTGTGACAATGAGTCTACTTTCTCTCAAAACATATACTGTTCAATCACCCAGTTCTGGTAGGCTGTGGGTTTCTTTTTCTTTTCCTAAACAGTTCTGAAGTATCCACTGTATGTCTTAGCAAAAAATAAAGGTGAGAGTGGCTGAAAGTAATTGGCTCTTCCTTCTAATGCACCAGAGCTTCATCATGCTGCACCAAGACACTGTAAAGCAAATTCAAGTACAGTTTGTTTATATGGACTTCTAACCTTAATTATTTAGATTAGAATTATCTAAAAGTGGTAATGGAGGCAGAATTCTAAACATGAGCCTGCTCTTTAAAAAGGTGTGGGTTTTGTTTGTGTGCTTTGTATAACTGATTCAGACCAGAACTCTCAGGTCAGTCAACATGTCAACTAAACAGTGATCTGATTTCAAAGCAATGAGGGCCATCATTACCATGGTTTTAAAATTTCAGTGTTTATTGCAAAATCCTAATCGGAGGCAGGGGAGACTCTCTGGCATTGACATAGATAATTTTATAATTATTTCACTATGAAAATTCCCTTTGCTTTTCAAAAGTTGCATATGATTAGAGTTCTTTAAGCATACAAAATACCTCTTTGCCTAGCTCTTTAAAGGTCATGATGTCTTCATAGCATTTAGAGAAAGCTGATACCTGTTGTGTAATAATTATGCTTGCTCACCTGATTTTTTTTTTGTTTTTGGCTTTCAGATGTTCCACTTTTGTTATTTGAATAGGTGACTTATTTTTGGAGTGTTACTTGCCTACCATTTAATGTAAAAAATATGTTTTAAGATGTCTGAACTCAGTGAAGACTCAGCTTAACGTGAATTTTTTTTGTCCATATTCTGTTGACCATCTTCATCCTCTAAATGTCTTTCAAAAGTCATGCTTTTAGCTCTTATCTGATACTTAAGCCTTTTTTAGCCCATTGAGAAGCCATCTGTGAACCTTGGCAGCTTCAGCAGAGGTTAACACCTGTGAGAGCTATTCTTAGCCTGCAGATTTGTAAAGCCATGATGCCAACAGAAGTTTTCTTACCTCTCCCAGCAGAGATCCTGTTAGAGATAGGAATAAGCTTCCTTTGAAGATGTATGGAAGCACAGATACTATAAACTTGACATATTTCTAAGACTTCCTTTCAAGAAAGTCCCGTGTTGATGACTTTGAGTTAGTGTTTATTGTTGTTCATTTCAGTTTGTTTTCTGTATGCTAGGAACAAAAAATTAGACTCACAGGCTGAGAGCATAAGACTGTTTTACTCTCACAAGCCTGGCATGAGAAGAAAGGTGAATAGATTTAAAGTGGATAAAACACCACAAGATTAGCATCTCTGCCTCTGGTTCTCCCTCATTAAGAAAGCATCCTTGACTAACATGCAGTCTAAGAAAAGAAATACAGAATGGGTAAAAGTACAATATTTTTATTTTGGGGGGAGGAAGAAGGCATTAGAAGGAAGAAAACACTTTGTAGTAAACAATGAAAACTGGAAGATGCTATTACAGGAAAGCTGCTTAAATCCTTTTTTAACTTATTTGATATTGTGGTTATAAAACAATGCTCACTGCTTGAATGCTTGACAGAGGAGTGATAGGTGTCTTATGGCAAAATCAGACTACACATATGTAAAGCCAGCAATTACTTCCTTCCATGAACACTCTTTTTTTATTTAATTTTTTTTTTACCCAGAGATATTTTCATTTCAGGCAGGGTTGCATTCTCTTCCTATAAGTCTACTCTGACACCCGTCCATCAAATGCACCCAGCATGAGTAAATAACATGTAACAAACATCAATTTGCAGTACAGGCTTCTTATTCTGATCATTGCCATTAAAAGCTGATAGGACTGAATTTAAGTCTCATTTCTCTGTCAGTGGAAGGCAAGGGGAATTGTCAGTATACCAGGCTGATGGGAAAATAAAGCATTTCTGGATGTGACTAGAGTAAGAATTAATGTTGAGAGAGGCTATATTGGAGGGATGAGTGAAGGGAGCTTAAAAAGAAAAAAAGTTGCAAAAAATTAATTTATAACATTAAATCAACTTGCAAATCCTGGTAGTTCAATATATCCCTGCCATCTTTGTGGGGTTTTTTTCTCCATTTATATGTCTTTTTCCCCATAGTGAACAAAAATAGTTTTAATTTGAGAGATAAGGAGCAAGATTTGAAGCATTTATATTTGCTGAACCAGTAAAAAAAAATCATGTGGTCATGGTGTTTTATCTTGCACTTTAAATACTCTTCACCCCTTTTTACACTACAAAGCCACATTCAAGTTAGTTGAGAGAACTTCATATCCCCAATATTTTTATTAAATATTCCAGGCAATAGCTCAAAACACAGATCTTAAAGACCGGTTACGCAGAATACATGCCGAATCTATGATCCTTGATTCAGCATCTAATGCAAAATCAAGTCCAGATTTGGTGAAGGTGGGTATGGATTTCCTCTTTCAGTGATGTCTGTTCCTCAAGCCCCTATATCTAAACACTGCTGCATAGCTGTACTGTGTCCCGTTCTTTATGTCTTCCTTGTGGTGTGGTGTGCCAGTAAAACGAGTCTACTTTTGTGGTTGGGTTGTTGATGATGTGTAGACTCCTTCTGAGCAGTTTCCCTGAGCACATTTCCATTGCTTTTTGCTCCTGCTTCCTAGGGTTCCCCTTCCCATCCTGCCTGCTTCCCACTCAGCATGAACACGACTGCCACCTTGTTACCCTCATGCTACTGTTTCTCTCCCCCGATTCCCTTGATAACTCTCAGGTTCTGTGGCCTTTCTGGTGCCTGTCTAAATATTGTCAGCCCAGAACATTGGCTACCAGTGTAGCTCATGTAAGGTTTAGAGCAACTATCAGACATTTCGACCAAAGGATCAGGAAAATGAGATGTACAAGAGCCCTTTCAGCCACTGAGTTTTCTTTGTGAGAAACTGGAGAGACTTTTGCATAGTCAGCCAGTTTGAGACATACTGATGTTCAGAGAGGTTTTTTTGGCTTGCTGCACAATGTGTGGGAATATGGTGTATTTATAGGTCATAGGATCTAGGTGCTAATGGTGTTATTTCTGATGGCTTTTTCCTAAGTACTAGGTCATGTAGAATCTTCTGCTGTGCCTGTTGTGTAAATCTCTCATTAAAACTTGAATGGATGTGATGTTGGGGGATTTATATAACTTATTATTTCCTTTTATTTCTAAAGACAGTTTAGGCATCCCATCTGTTCATTTCTGGTTTAGATCATATTTAGCAGATATGTGTTTTGGTCATATTTAGCTGTTCAGTTTTGATCTTGGTTTTTGTTTGTTTTTTCATTTTTGTTTTTTTTTGTTTGTTTGTTTTTCTTTAGGATATTCAGTCATTCTAATGCCTTTTGCTTTTAATCCCTTGAGAATTTGAACAGCACTTAAATTGCTATCCAGACAGGCATTAATGCACTGCTTTTTAATTCCAGGAGTGTTGGTTTGGAGGGGGATTTTTCCTGTCTAGTGGAGGTCTTTGCAATGACAGTGAATTATTTTTGAAAGTTGTTCTACACACTATATATATACACACACACACCAAAAATAGCTTTCAAATGGTCCTTTAGTGGTTTCATTCACAAAAATTCCCTCTGGCATGGTTTGAGATGAAACTTAGGGTTGAAATCACCTATACCAGGGAAGTTTCATTTTAGATTTGTCTGAGGACTACGATACCATAGTGCTGCTGTGAGGCAGAGAGGGCCAATGCACAAACTTCTCTCTAAATGATGCATCAGCTGCTGTGACAGACCTGAGGAAACTGAAGCAGTGTAAGCTTGTATCTCAAGCCTTTCTGTGAGGTAAAAGCTCAGTTTGTCTGTTGGGCAGTTGGTTTGTAGTTTTCCATGCCAGAGTGGGAACATGAAAGGCAACAACATGAACCTGTCATGTGATAGACAGAAAAATCTGCTGTTCTTTTATGAACCTCTCCTGCTCACTTTCCTTCTCAGACTTAAACTAGTATTGGAAACAATCCCAGTAGCAATGTTCATGTGTGTAGAATTTTAGTTTTTTAACTCGTAGGCTCCTGTAACTGCCTTCCTATAGAAGAGCCATTGTGAGGGTTTCCTCTTGTCTTGATGTTTTATCAGAAGTTGGTATAGAAGTGTGTGTGTACATATATATATAGTATGTGTATATATATGTATGTAGTATATATATACATATATATATATATGAGAAGTGAAAGCTTTCCAAAACACAGCATAGAAAATTATCTGGTGAAGAAAGAGGGCAAGGAAAGCATTCCTATTATACAGAAAGAAACTTTGCCCCTCTGAATTTTGTCTGCCACTGCACTGCAGACTTTCATTAAGCAAGACTCAGGAGGAAAAGACAAATTCATTGCTAATATAAGAAGGGAATGAGAATCTAGGATGTAATAAAAAGGGATGGGAGTTTGGGAGCTTTTAGATACACTTCTGTATATCTGGCTAAACGACTCAAATATAATTTATTTTTTTTTAATAACCATACAGTGCCATAACTGATTTACTGATTTTATTTTTTTTTTCTTTTTCTCGTTGGTCTATTTTACTTTGGTTTTAAATCCCTCTTTGAATTACATAGTACCTTTCACTAAACTGAGAAGCATGTGCAGTCTTCTCCCAGAGTTTTACAGCCCTTTAGGTTATGTGACTGGAAGTGCATGCATCAGTGCCATTTATGGTACCTCTCGTCTCAAAACATTTTGTGTCTTTTAAACAGGAAAATTCAAGAGAAGAAGGCAGAGGTCTGGTTCACCAGGTCTCCAATGAAAGCAGATTGTCTATAGCTGACTCTCTCACAGAATTTTTTGATGCACAGGAAGTTCTACTGTCAGCTAGCTCTTCAGAAAATGAGGTTTGAGCATTAAAATTGACATTGTTCTAATGTAGCTTCTTATCTGCTACTTGATGTGTGTAGTCTGAGTGTTAACTTCACATCAGATCACTGCCAGAAAAATAAAATTTTCAAAACATTAAGGAATTAATAAACTGTGTGTATTTATTTGCTGTCACTGTAAAACACAACTAATATGGAAAAATCTTACCTGAATACTGAGGCATATAGCAATTAGGTAGCTAGTATGCAGATGCTGCAGTTATTATACTGTCTGCCTTCTTGAGGTGCTTAAGAAACTGTCATAGAAATATGTATTCATACCTGTTCTTGTGGTACCTCTACTACCCTGGGGCTAATGTTGTGCATATTGAAACTTAATAGCTAATTTTGTCACCTCTCTCACACTCCACAAAAACCTTGGGTTTTGCTATGAGGAAAGCCTTCTTAATTGTGTGGCCAAGGAGAAAGAATAGTGAAATTTTCAGTGATGGTGACTGCTCCTAAACTCAGTTCTGTCTTCTTAGAACTTCTTAATACTTTGCTGTAATACTGAAACACAGCTTAAACATCTCAAATCTATTAAAACAGTAATTGCAGTGGAAAGTAGCAACTTTCATGCACCTATGGGCTTATTTTACTGAGTGACTTACCTTGCTTACTTCCACACCCCACACTCAGGTATCAGATGATGACTCATATGTAAGTGATATCAGTGATAATGTCTCAGAAGATAACCTAAGCAATGACATGGAGAATGAAAGACAGACTTTAGGTAAGTTCAGTGGTTTATTATACCATGGTTTTGAGAATTTTCTTTGTTTCTTTTTGTTTGGGATCTTTTTTTCACCATCTTTTACTAGAAATAATTTGATGTTACATGTTTTAACATGAAAACAGCCTGTACTTTTTCTCTAACAGCCTCAGATTGGTTTTGAACAGCACATTCTAGCTAATCTGATCAACAGGGTCCAGGCACTGTTGATTAGGTAGAATGGTGATTCTGTATCAGCACAGAAACACCTTTTTTCTTGGCTTTTTTGGTGCAACTCCCTCTCCTTTTAATTTCCTTTATGCCACAGGTCTTTTCAAAGTTACAAGGCCTAGCTGCTTGCTTTATTATAAAAAGTAATATTCTTCTTGTCACTCTTGTTTTTTCAGTCTGCAATTCAACAACCATGTTCAGAGTTCTGTTGCTTTTAGCAGAACTCAGTGTTGAAAGGAACATCAGTAATTACATGCTGGCAGACCTGGTATATGACCAAAAGGATTCATTTCTTGCATGTTTTAATCATGATAGTCTTGTTAGTACATATGCTTATTTAACTGCCTGGCTAATTAGAGACAGAATCAAAGAAAAATAGAAGAGCAAGAATAGGTAATAAATTGGCTTTGTGCTTTCAACCCCTTTCAGCAGACCACAATGTTCTTCCTACTCTTATCAATATATTTTTATCTTCAAAAATGCTGAACAGTGCTTTCTTACTAGCAGCTTTTTTCTGCTCATCACCAAAAATTACTGGCTTGTTATGAACCTGAGTAGTCTGAGAAGTCTGGAGTTCTGCTGTATTCTGTAACTGTTAAAAAATACTTTTTTCCTTTGAAGTACAGGAAAAATAGATTGATTTATCTCTTGATCTGGACCTTAGAAAATTGTACTAGTGTGTCTGTACATCTTCTTGTAAAAAGGACTATGAGCTTCTGATGCCTACTATTGCTATTTCTGTGCTTTGGGCAGCCTGCCACTCCCATTAACAGCAAACTGGATGTCTTTTGCCTACAGGGCTTTAGCTGAACCATAAATTTTGGGATTGTGATAAAATTCTCTGGCCACTGTAACGTACAAGGTCAGACCACATTATTACAATGGTCCAGACTGGACTTAAAAGTCACTGAGTCTAGCTGGAGGTGAGATGTCTTCATCCTGTTCAGTGTTGTTGCTGGCTATTTGTCACAGCTCTTTTCATGGGGAAGTTGGACAAACTTCCCAGTATAGAGACTTTGGTATCTGAATATCTTAGTTGTTTCTCTGTTCTGTTTTAGCACCACTTTACCCCAGTTAATGGCTTTGGCCAGAATATGTAGTTCAGTCTATTAGTATTCTGCTTTTTAATTAGAAGTCTTCAAAGGACACAGCCAAACAGCATTTCAGAGAGGTCTTTTGAACACAGATAAATTTTTAGCATTTGCCTCTTTCCTCTCCAGATATCCCATAATTCCTGCACCATCTAAGGGAACTTCCTTCTTTTTGGCTCCTTCTGATGTTAAATATGTATGAAATTATATATACACTTAAATCATAGATTAAATATATACAGTTTATATTTGAGGCTGCTGATTAAGCCTATGGCATGGACTAGCATACACAGCAGTGATGGAGAAGTTAGCACTTGTAGTTATTTGGACTTTGACACTGTTTTGAGCACTGATGCCTGCTTATGTCAGTGGGCCAGCAGAGGAAATGGTATTTGAAATCATTTATCTAAGAGTAGTGATTCTGAACATGTGCAGCAACAGGAAAGATTGTGCTGCCCAATCCTCTTTTAATCTTCCAAGAGAAAGCTGTGTGAGGAAAGCCAGATGAGGGATTGACAGCCTGGGGCTATCTCCAAATGGCAACTGAATCTAGGCCAGAAGCTTCCTAGGTGCTTCTAAGGATATGTAAAAATAAAATGCATCCTTGTAGTGGCAAATGTATTCCTCTCTGAAATGAGACTGATGTGCAGTTAAACAACGTCACCGCTTCAGACTAGTGCTTGTTGAAGAAGCTTGTAGCTCTGTTTTGATCCTTCCACAAAATATGTCATGGCACACTTGAAACTATTTATCCTATCTTGGTTGTTTTGACATAGCAACACAGACAGATATTCATGTCAAGGACTCTTGACATGAGTCCTTTTTCTTAAAGCTTCAGCAAGCCCATCACTTGACAGTTGCTTCATCTTTTCTACCTTTAAAGGAGACCATTTTTCCACCAACATGTAGGCCTGTCTAAGGACTAACATTGCTCAAATTTTTTAAATGCTAAGCATTACAGGGAGCAGTGTGGAAAAACCTGCATGTAAGTCTGTGGTGCAGTAGATTTCCCTGGTGGGAGTATTCAAAAAGTAGGAAAAGAAAGCTAGAAGTGGTTATTATGGTTGGTTCTGTAAGTAACGCCTTGCCTTCTGAGAAGTGTCAGCTTAATTGAAGCTCTTGTCAAGGAAGGAGGTTTTATGTCACTTAAACAGATAGGAATCTATCTCTGTTACAAATAAAAGATTTATAATATTTACTCTCAAATCCAGTGGAGTGCCTGAGTCTTTCTTATTGTTTTTAAGGGGAAGGAAAGTAATTTTTGATTTTGTACCTGGCATTTGCCTCATTTAACATTCAGAAATTAAAAACTTGTTCTGAATTTTATCATTTTTATATCAGGCTATCTTCAAACTGCAAGTGAAATACTTGAATGAATTGTGAGCGTAGAAGGACGTTTTGACAGAAAAAAGATGTTTGTATTTCAATGTATGTTTTGCAAAGTGGGTGAAACTAAATAAACAATGAATTGACTTTTTCTGCCACTTCCTTCCTTTTCAGACTGTATTTCTGAAAGTGCAATTGGATGCAATTCTAAACGGAGAACATGTTTACCAGCTCCATGTCCTAATACAAGTAACATCAGCCTGTGGAATATCCTGAGAAATAACATAGGAAAGGACCTCTCCAAAGTGGCCATGCCTGTTGAATTGAATGAGCCACTAAACACCCTTCAGCGTCTCTGTGAGGAGCTGGAGTACAGTGAACTACTAGATAAAGCAGCACGTACACCTAACCCATTTGAACGGATGGTAAATATATTACTCCAAATACTTAGTCACATTAAATATATTTAGAAAAGAGTAGATGTGGAAACAACCTGCCAAAGAAATTAAGTCGTTCTGTTCTATTTTTCTCCCAGCTGAGAGTCTGACTCTCTAACTGTGTGTCTGCCTATAGTTACATACACACTATTTTTAACTCTTCTGCATAATTTCTGTTGCGTTGTCAGGAGGTCTCTCTGCTCAAGTATGTTGCTGTCCTGCAAGGTTAAACATAGAAGTAGTTTAATTCTGCTTTGCAGCTCTTAGTCTGTAAGATTAGAAGTTGATAGCAAAAAGGTGGAGGAGAGGTTGAAGTAATAACTTCCTTATAAAAGTATGAATGCCATATATATCTTTTCTTAAGGGTGTCCACTCTGGTAAAACATTTGTACAAAGAGGATACTGGATATTCCAGCCTTACACTAATCTGATATCCTTATATTAACTAAATGAGCTCCATTTTTTTTTAATTAACTGGTTTTGTAGAGATTCGGGGTTGATCCAAAGTGTTCATAATCTCGTAACTGGGCAATATGAATGTATGAATGCTGGGTCCAGTAGTTGTGTTGTCCTTTGCCAGTATAGAACCCTGGATTCAGCATTTGGCAAAAGAACAAGAGAAAAATGCATTTCAGTTATTCTGAGCTACTTAATATGTAAGCCTGCAAATAAAGGATTAAAAGCTTTTTAAATTCTCTTAAATGAAAGTCACAGATTGGCCCTTAAACTGAACTAAACTTTGCAGCTCAGTATGTGTTATCTTAAAATGAGGTTATTTATTAATATGAATAGTAGTGTTATAAATATTGTTTGAAAAGCCTCTTGTTTCATTCTGACAGTGTTCAAGGGTTACAACTGAGCTTCTGTTCTAAGGACAGAGGGTGTGGCTTTAGTTGGGGTTTCTGGTGCATAGCTTTTTTGTTCTCTTGAGAATATATATTAAAAAGGAAAAGGAAATGAGCAGTAGTTGTTCACATGGGAGTGAAAAGTAACCTTTTCCCTTCTTCCCACATCCAAGCATCTGGAAATTAGCTCAGAATGGAGGATTCTTTGTCTTTGAGAAATTCCTGAGGCAACGTTAATGCTAGCTATGGCATAGTAATTGCAATAGTTCATGAAAGAGCCATTCTGAAGTGGATTATGTTTCTGAAACTGTGAAAGGAAAGCATCTAAGTTTTCACAAGATGAAGGAAAGGGAATGAAAGGGGAGAAGAATGGTACAAAAGACACCTGCATCAAACAACTTTGAGTTCTAATTCCTCAGGTTTAGGAGGAATTATGCTTGAGCTGACTGCAAAAATTTGGAAGGGTTACCCATGTCTCCATCATAATGAAGACCTGGTTAGGTAATAGGACACAGTAGATAAAAGGCAATTTAGTTCACACTGCATTTGAAATAACAAACTTGGTGAAAAGTCATCCAATATTTCCTGTGCCACGTTTAAAAAAAACGTGGAGCTGGTAGAGCCATACAATCACAGACCAGAGCTAGAAAAGCCAGTTATAATACAATTCTAATGGTAAATTTTAAGGTTATTGCTTTGAACTGCAGAATACTAAGCTATTTCAAACAGTTTTCAAAATGCTGTCATGACATTTTCAATGTTTTACCCCAATAACTCCAATCCTTGATCACTGAAAACTATCACGTGTGAACTAGTGCTTAACTTGCAGGAGGCATGCATGTAGCCTGCAAATTATGGAAAAATACAGAACCTGATGTCAGGAAAAGACCTTAATTATTTTTTTTTCCGCTGCTAAATCAGAATGTATAGCAAATATAACGCATGGTTGTGTTAAATTAATTTATCAACATTTCACATATGTTATTCCCAGGTGTATGTAGCTGCCTTTGCAGTCTCTGCTTATGCATCCAGTTACTACCGAGCTGGAAGTAAGCCATTTAATCCTGTGCTTGGAGAAACCTATGAATGTATTCGTGAAGATAAGGGTTTCAAGTTCTTTGCAGAACAGGTACTGTGTGCTGCAACCCTTAGATTTGCTGCTCGATACATTCAGTGTTTAATTCTAAATGCATGGCTGGGATCCTCTAAGATTAAGCAAAATACAAAATTACTTTATATAACCTGAGCCCAGGAAAATTCATGAGACTCTGCAGAATTATAAATTAAGGAAATAGTTTGGGGGGAAGGTCTGCTAACTATGGGATGGAACATGACAACCAGCAGCTGACACTCGAGAAGCAAAGGCTGGCAAGGCTGCCTACCACAGTAACCAGATAACCATTAAGTAGAGTGCAATTCCCTATGCTGAAATTTGATCATAACTGTAACAAGCATTCACATTCTTATAATTTTCTTTTTTCCATGTGATCATTGAAAATACTGTGCCTTCAACTGTTTAATGTCTTCTTTTATTACAAATATTGCCCTTGTGTGAGTCATTCAACCAATAATATTTTCTATGGCACCACGAATATTTCTGCTTCCGCTCCACGTGCTTTGTGGGCGAAGCTTTTCAGGTCTGGTATCACAGCTTAGTAGGTGAAGGATGTACACAATGCATCAAGGTCTGAGTATTTATGATAATAATTCCCCAAAAGGAGAATTAAGTGTGTGTTAAAAAATTTAAATTTAAACCATTGAAGCTACCAAAATTGCAAAGCTTGAGACATATGTTAAAAAGATATAAGGGTTAAATAATCTGGTGCATAGCAGAGTTAGAATGGTCTAGACATAAGAAAATGTCTAGACTTAAGAAAAGTCATATGGTCTAGACATAAGAAAAGAAAACAAACAAACAAAAAAATACAACCCCTCAAACTACAGAAAGTGCAGTGGGCAAAGGTGTACTATGTGGATATTTGATCGGAGAAAGCAAGATGCTTCCTTTAGGAAACAAAGTGGATTTGGCCACCTCAAGAAAATACATTTTGCATGTTATGTTTTAGAACTGACAAAAAGGAGTGCTTTTCCTTAGCCTCAGGAAATTTCACAAGCAAGAGAAATTTTAATTTCTAGTGAGATACCTGGTCCTTCAGCTACTTCAGTTCCAAGCTGGTGGGTATAGACCACTACAGTGATGAATGGAGATTGGTACTGAGCTTAGTGTTAGATTGAATTAAAGGAATAGATTCTGCCCTGAATATTGGATAAATCACTACAAAGGCTATTTTTTCTAAAATTTTAAGATATGAGAGGGTTTGGGCTCTTCATAGCTATTATTCTAATATGTGAAATGA
The DNA here is from genome assembly GCF_036169615.1 of Heliangelus exortis. NCBI lineage: Eukaryota > Metazoa > Chordata > Aves > Apodiformes > Trochilidae > Heliangelus > Heliangelus exortis. The sequence continues at coordinate 40,106,243 of NC_092423.1, forward strand.
GTGGCATGAGTTTATAGAGCGGTTAAGTTACTGAAATAGTATGGGGTGGAGGAATGTTAGGAAGGGAGGAAAGATATTTCATGCAGTTTGCAAGCATTACATCTCTGCATCAGGAGTTGTTGCTTATTGCTTGTTTGTGCAAGGATTTTGATGCTTACTCGTGATAACTTGTTAGTGTGGATAGTATGCAATCCATGAAATAGCCAAAATGTGTATCATAACTGAGATTCTGCTCTATTACTAGAGTGAGTTTAGAGTAACTCCACTTAGCTCCATGACCTTACTCTGGAATTATAAGTAAGAGCTAAATTTAACCCATGAATTATAGTGACATCTGGGGTTAATCTCCATGCAGTATGTGAGAAGGAGAGTGTTGGATTAAGGCATAGCTGAGAGTAATTAGTACTTTGACTTTTTTAAAATTTACTTATTTTTAAACCAAGTAGATGATGTTCAGTAGATAACTGGATGGTTGCGGAAAAAGCTTGACAACAGATATGCAAAATGAGAAACAATGAAAATAAAACTTCATTTGAGCCATATAGGTGGTTAAGAAATTAAATCCATAGTAGGAAATAGCAGTTTCATCTGATAAAAAAATTGTTGCCTGTCAAAAGAACAGTAGGCATTACACATAAAGAGTTGGACCTGGTCAATTCTTAGTTGTGTTCCCCCAGAAGGGAGAATTTACAGCCAAGGAGGAGTGACCAATTTCCCTTTTTGAACTTAATTTTTACCATTCCAGTTTAATATTCTGCACTTGTGTATCTATTTCCTTACAGTCCTTGCTTTGCTATTTTGGTGGTTGCCCTAAATCACGTAGGAGCTATTACCCAAAGCTGGTAAAATGCAGTGTGTGTGGTTAAGAGTTTCATGCTAGAAACACCTGAGGTGTCACTACTGCAGCTGTAGGGGTTGCTGGATGAAATTTCATGGCTTGATTTCTCCACCTGTGGCTCCCCCAGAGATGCTGATCACTCTCTCCTCCTTCATAGTCAGGCTTTTGTGGGTATTTACTGTTACTTACATTACATAAGAATTTGTGTGCTTAAAGAGTAACTTCTGTTAACATACTAAAGGGGCATAAGGGTAAATGTAATTATCACATGAGAGATGATGTATGAAATATATTGTTAAATTTTCACTCATGAGCAAAATTCACAGGCCTTTTAAAATATGTGCTTCCCATTTATTTCAAGTCTTCTTAGGTCTCAATACCTTTTGAATTTCACTGACTCCCCCTTCAGGACACCACTGCAAAAGGAAAGTAAATATTCAATTTGTAGATGTCGTATATAAAGGAAAGAGGTAGAAAAAAAAAAAACCAAACTAAAATGACTTCAAGTGTTAATATGTTTTCATTTTTTATTTTCTCCTTTCATGTCTTGCTATTAGGTCAGTCACCATCCACCTATTTCCGCATGCCATGCTGAATCCATGAATTTTGCTTTTTGGCAAGGTAACTCCTCAGTCTGTCATATAGTTTTACTGTGTTCATAATATTTTCATTGTTTGTTTAACATGAAATATGCAGAAATTAGGAAAAGGTTTAATCCTCTGCTTAAGTTATATTAGAATGGCTTTAAGTAATGCTAGCCTATACTTACGTGCATTATGTTCTTACTTGCATGTTCTGCCATAAGATGTTCAAGTTCTTTTTTAGTTGGATAAATGAATTATTCTTTTCATATGCAAATATCTGCATTTCTTTAAAATCACATTTGTTTGGGATAGGGAGCATTCTTTAGTACAGAATAGTTATACCTCAAGCTATTTATAAAACAAGCTAGAACACAGCTTGAAAAACTGCAAGTTTAATCCTGAGTCTTGGCAGATCTTGTAAACCTGTTCTAAAAATAATTTCAAAAACTGAGCATAACAGCAAGGATAAATATTATTTACCATATCTTTTTCTGCTGCCACTATTACACTATGGAAGTTCTGTGCCAGTTGACTATAAATGTTGTGTTTCCAAAGGCATGTGCCAGTCAGCCAGTCACAGTACCTGTGTGGTTAGATATATTTGGAGTGTACAGAGAACGTAACTATGCCTTTTAACTCAGATAAAATCCTTCAGCAGCAGGTTTGTCAGTTCACAATGTAGCTATATTAAAACCTTTAATCCTGTTATGAGTGACTCTGCTGACTTAATTGTAGTTATTACAGACAGAACCATACTGAACAGAAATTGGAATTCTGTCATTAGTCTGGGTTTTCTGAGTCAGTTATAATTCTTTGCAAACAAATACAAGGACAAGACTACTTTTGTTCTTAGCCGAAAAGCAGAGATGACCAAAAATGTATTTAATGACTGGCAACTGTACAAATATGAGTGGGTAGCAGCCTGTCTTAATAAAAACTGATGAGGCTCATTTGTTTAACAGATCTTGACAATTTTATCATGCAAATATTGCATTTGGAGAGCACAGCTCTCATGTTAAGATGAGACCTGAGAATTTGATCTATGAGAGAGTCTAAGATTTGGTCTTGATGAGCACAGGAGACTCAGAGTTTTTTTTGGTTTTTAACCAAACTGAGCTTATGGGAGATCTAGACAATGATTTTTTTCCAATGGAAAGGCAGTTTGTAAATACTGTGGCCTCTTGTTATGGGGCTATATTAACTTATGAAGAAAGATTAATATCAAATTAATAATAAAAGTAGCTTGTCAATTAGTTCTTTCTGTGTGCAAAGATCTTGTCACTTCCCATATTATCTCTGCAGTTGAAAAGGAGACAGCCATCAGCAACATTGCCAGAGTAATGCTGTCATCCCACCAGACACTGACTTTAGCTCATCTGTTTCAACATCAGAAAATCTCTTGATCATCTCTAGTGAGCCAGAATACTGGGTTCTGACAGGGACAGTTATTTTGGAAATCATTTTCCCTGACTTATGAAGCTGACTCTGCTTTTGCAAAGGAGCGTGGATACCTAAGCGGTGGAAACACAAAATTCCAGCTATTACAGTATCTGTGCCTGAATTAGTCTGAGCATAGCTTTGAAATAACCCTTGACTTTTCTTTGCTGTCCTAAAATTTTGGCATAACCAAGTTGCACACAGTGGTTCCCAAGATGTTTTCCACATACTGATCTCTGTGTGACAGCTTTGCCACCTATGAGAACATAGAATATAACACAACACAGCCTGATAATACATTTTAACTGTTAAACTCAGCAGGGTATGCCCTTACCCGTTCTCTTCTGTCCCACTGCAGAGAAGGGAAAGCTAATACAGAATATGGTTCAACATCAACAGATTAAAGGTAGTTTTGGTCTTGTTGTGCAGTATAGGAATCAAAGCAGAAATGCTGTCGCTGAAGATACTGACACAACATCAAGCTGCAAAATACCAAAAAAAAAAAAAAAAAAAATCCCAAAAGGTCCTTCTCAAGTGATAAGAAAATTATAATTTTTTTCCATAATAGCTTTGCCTTATGTCCCACTCCTACCTGTGCAATGGTAGGCAGCTTGGTGTGGCTCAGTCCTGTCACTTCCACGTGGTGTGAGCATGTCTCACAGCCTGCATAACAGCTTCCCCCTAAAACTGCATAGGAGACAATGGTTTAATTTTCCTTGTTTTAATACTAGCATCCTTTTGAGACCATGAGATTATTTTTTCCCTCCTTTTCAGACTGGGCAGGGAGTGGAGTTCCTACTGTCTAATAGAGCTAGGTTACTCTGAAAGTTACTGACTGACCATCTAGCCCAATTTTTAACTCTACCACCCTTCTGCCATGCTTCTCTATCTGTGTTTCTTTCTCTTTCAGGTGGTTTTGCTCAAAAGATTTGGCTAAACATGCACTGATGTTTTTCATCTTATTGGAGAAATCACGTGAAACTTGGACATCTTTATCTATAATTCAGACCAGATTTTTAAAAGACCAGTTAAATTTACAGAGGAATTTGTACTGAATCCCTCTGCAATTTTTTTGACCTTTGAAATATTGTTTCTTCATTATGGCTGTTCTTAGTTGCTATATTTTTGTATTTGAAATTCTGCTTTGGTTTTGGAAATGTCTGCAGTCATTCACTATCAACTGAATTGCAGAGAAATGTATACTGTCTATAGCTTAGACAAATTCCTCTCTTTTGAAAAAGTCTTTGAAAGAGGACTTTTAAACCTCTCTTACTTTGCTATTTTAAAAAACAATAAGGTCCACAGCATTCTTTAACTTTTATTATACTGTAGTTTGTTGGCTTGCATTTCTTGAAAATAAAGTAGAGCCCAGATATAGATGATTCACCCATGCCTATGACTAAACCTGACTTTTTTTTTTTCAGATATAAGATGGAAAAATAAATTCTGGGGAAAGTCCATGGAAATTGTTCCAGTTGGTACAACACATGTAACTCTTCCAGTGTAAGTGCAGAGTCATACATTGCTGTTCATGCATGGGCACAGACATGTTTGCACATGCTGGAGCCACATTTATCCAGATGAGAACAAGTTGTTTGGTGCCCTATGGTGATTAGGATTTAGTTAAAAAAGAAAGAGAGGAAGAAGGGAGAGGGGCATAAAAAAACCCATCAAAGCAAAACCAGAAGAATAAAACAGACACACTAACTCTCTTGAAGGTTATAAAAAACAAACAATAAAATAAAAAAACATCACTCTTGTGTATCTTGAAAAAGCAAAATTGGTATTTTCATACTTCAGTGAAAAATTCAAAATCACATGGAAAAACTTGCATGGTAGAGAAATCTGAGATCTTTTGCTTGAATGTGGGTTTAGGTCTTGTTGCCTTTCCTGTCTTTTGTACCTACATTTGTACAGACCCTAATGCCATGAGATCTTGGTCTGTAGGTGAGGCTGATAGCTATCATCACTGCATAAATAATTATTGTTAGTGATGAACAGAACCAGTGGCAAATCTGCTATTCATTATCCAAGGAATTATGCAGTCACTCTAGTTAAGTGCTGAGTATGGTAAATTATGTTTTAAATGAAACTTTGCAGTATTCCTACTCTGAGTTGTGAGAGTGCCCATTATAGTCAACAATAAAATTCTTTACAATTTGGCCTATATTCATCATGTTTGCAGGACCAGAAGTCTAACGGTTGAGTAGTGTTCCAATTAAATCTGTTTTCCTAGGAGAGTCTACAAAATTACTTAATCTGCAATCTGGAAAAAGAAAAATATCTCAAGGTTTATGGAAGGTGTAGAAAAAGAAGATGAGGCATTCCAGAAAAAATTGGTTTGTGGGGCTTTTCTAATCAAGTTCTCTGCAGTTTGTTTTTTGGATTTTTTTTTTTTTTTTTCAAAAACTGTAGGAACTTGTTTGAATATGGCATGAGGTTTTTCTTATGTGTATTTTTCTTACAGTTATAAAGACCATTTTGCATGGAACAAGGTGACATCTTGCATCCATAATATCTTAAGTGGGCAAAGATGGATTGAACACTATGGAGAGATCATCATCAAAAATCTTAATGATGACACTTGCCACTGCAAACTGAATTTCATAAAGGTAACCACAGCAATGTTGGCAGTGCCTTTTCTAACAGACACAGCAGTGAGTGGATGCTCTCTGCTGATGCTCAGTGCAACTGCTTACAAGCTGTATTTTCCTGTAGTTCTGTTGTAATTACCTGTGATTCTTTGAGAAACTTGAACTCTGAAGGAAGTGCCACTCAGTAGGCAGAGCCAGACAAGAGAGAAGTAGCAGTTTTCTCAGGTGATTCCACTGGACATGCAGAAAAGTACTGAGGAAAGGAAAGCAAGAAGTATGATGAAAAACCTGCTCTTTGTTTGATGAGAGAGGTAGGCACAAAGTGTCTGCTGAGGAGTTGTTCAGCACGTGCTTCCTGCTAACCCATTGGCATATTCTGTGGTTGCACTCACTCAGCACCTCTAGGACCAGTGCTTCTGTGGGGTGCTTCACCCCATGCTCTTTTCTAGCCCTTTGCAGGTACTGGGAGGAGTTTAAGTAAGAGGTTGTGGTGTTACTCAAAGCTTTTGCATCAGTACAAGACATCAATATATTACTTCCTCAGGAAACACCCTTGTAACTGAAATGAAAATTAGTTTTTGTCAATAGATGACCTCTTCCTAGTCAAGGAAAATCAATGAAAACCTAAAATTATGCCAGAATTTCTGAGAAACTTTAGCAAAGCATGCGAAGACGACTTACCTCAATCTGCATTTTCTGTGTCTGATTGCTGGAGAAAAGGCTGTTCTGTACACTGAAACAGACCATACAGACACAAGTGAAGTACTACAGCTTATCTATTCAGCATGGCATGCTCAGCAGCAGAAGGAAAGTTTCCTTTTCTTATTTGTTTTCCTGAATACTTTGTGCTTTGTAAGAAGCATTAGGTTGATTTTTTTTTTCTGAATACTTACTTGAAAGTACTGTAATGTATTTGCGTAATTGCAGTAGGTATTTGGAGTCCAGTTTTTTAATACTGAGAGCCTGAAAATCTTACACATGATATGTAAATAGTCTAACGTGAAGATTACTGTATCAGTTCCTTGTCTTCCTCTTGTGTGAATTTGGGGAAGATTTAGGTAACTAAGTCAGGAGTCAGTGTTACCTGTCATGGGGCAAAATTCAAGGTCACCTATGCTTCTCACCTAGTACTGCCTGAAAAAAAACAATTAAATACTATTCTCAACACTAGTATTTAATCAGACAATTAATAGTACTAACAGCAGTTGTTTCCATGTGCCATTGTAATGCACACCTAAATGAATAGTTTTAATTCCAGAAAACCACTCTACAGCATGGTGCTACTGACATGCCAAGGTTGCTCACATTTGATCTCTTACGCACCTTTTCCCCCTTGGTCCTTTTAATTCTAGGCAAAATATTGGAATCCAAGTGCCCATGAGATTGAAGGTAGTGTCATGGATAAAGCTGGGAAAGTTGTGCATCGACTTTTTGGGAAGTGGCATGAAAGTTTATACTGTGGGACAACTTCATCTTCAAACTGCGTATGGAGAGCAAGTTAGTGATCAGAATGTCTAATTTACAGAATTTAAGATCTGCTTGAGAATAAGCTTGTAATTTTCACCTCTTTTTAGGCCTCAACTTCTTATTATTTCTGTGTGGAATACTAGATTTTTATCATGCATTTAAGATTTAGATGAGAATACATCACTTAACTTCAGTAATATGGAGAACTTAATCCCATGGCTTTCTGCGTTTTTCTCCTTTTCCCTCATTTTCATATTTGAGCATGAAATGGCTATTGAGGACTCTAAAAATGAAGTAAAAAAAAAAAAAAAAAGAAAAAAAAGAAAAAAGAAAAAAAGAGCAAAACTCTCCTCATTTCTTGTGTAGAGAAGTGTTGTGTATTTCATGTATTAAACTGTAGAGGATAGCTCACAAAGCTGAATCCTCTAATGACAGCCGTATCTGAACTTCTCCCAGACCTGTAGAGTTTTGCCTACTGTACTTTGGAAAAAACACTGTGATAATGGCATCATCTCTATAACAATTGTGCTTCAAGTCAGCTGAGAGAAGAGAAATCCATATTGTTACAGAGCAATTATCAAGGGGGGTGTTGTCTTTTGTCACATTTTTAAAAACCTCTTATTCTCCCAGAAGTGAGACTGTGGTTTGGAGATGATCACAAATGACTGAGGAGAGCCTGGAAATTTCCTTTTAAATGTAATAGTATTTAACTGGAATTCTGAATGTACTCTTTTCTTCTGTAGATCCAATGCCAAAAGGTTATGAGCAGTGGTACGGATTTACCCAGTTTGCACTGGAGTTAAATGAACTGGACTTGCAAACTAGGTCATTGCTCCCATCCACTGATACACGGTTTAGGCCAGATCAAAGGTAAGAAGTTTTAGTTCTTAAATATCTTCAAGTTGTTCTTAATTGTCTCTATGCTCACTTTACCCTAAGCTCAGACTATTTTTGCACATGCCTGCAGTGTGGTTTTATTCCTACATTAATGTGCATATAAAACAGATGTTTTAATCACTCACCAAAAGCTTGTCTAGTCATTATCATAGAATTATAGAATAATTTGGGCTGGAAGGGACCTCTACAGATCATCTAATTCAACTCCAATTGTGGACCAGTGTTTCCTAGAATTGGCTCTTGCATGCTTCTAGATAACTGTCTTTCCAAAGATTTTAAAACTTCAGTACTTGAGGTTCTGGATGTTGAACATATACTGTGTTTGAATGCCAACACCTGAGACACTTAAAATTTCCTTCTGTGGTGAGAGTTAGCAACAGTAGAAATTCCAAGTGCAAGAATGTAATATAATGATGACCCTGAACTTGTTTTAGGAATTACTTTTTATTAAGTGCTTTTTGATAGTGCAGTTGTCTGCAGATGTAGCTGTATTGTAGCTGTTTACCTTCCAAATGCTGCAAACTGCTTACTGTAGAGATTAGATTCTGCACCTCTTGAGGACCTGGCAAAGATGGGGGACTGGAGCATCAAGTGTATCTCTTATCAATGCTGGTGCTGTAGGTTTCTAGAAGAAGGGAATATTGAAGGAGCTGAAATGCAAAAGCAGAGGATTGAGCAGCTACAGAGAGAACGACGAAAGGTGCTGGAAGAAAACAATCTAGAGCATCAGCCTAGATTTTTCAGGTACTATTTAGTAATCAGGATATACTTAATTGCAATTCTTAATGAAGATCTGTTTCTAAACTGCCAGAAAGCAGGCTCATTTTTCCCAGGTTTCTTCTTTATTCTTGATTTTTATACTTTGCAATGCATAACACTCCAGACTTAGTTAAAACTCAGAGTTATATATTGCTTTTTCATTAGTGCATCCCTGAGTTTAATTCTAGGTCTTTTTGCCTTGATGGCAAATGATATTTAGTAGTCTACATTTGAATTTGCCTGAGTGAATGTAGCAGCTTTGATTCTTTCAAGAAAGGTGAAGACATTGGGTTAGGATTATTAGCTTACTGAACTTCTAAATTCAGAAGTGTGCAAAGTTAGAGCCTTCAATTTCCAGGACTGTTTCCTCTGTTTCATGGGGAAATTATTATTATTCAGAGGGCACTTTAATTCTCCATGTTGTAAATCAATTAACAGAAGACTTTAGCCATTGAAAGACACAAATTATTCTAGTGAAGACATGGCCTACATCTTCTCTGTTCTCCTCCAGTGAAAGAGTTTGAGACAAGGTGAATGTTGTTTGGGCCTACATATTACAGCTATCAGATCTGGGATCCTAATTTTTTTCCTGATAGAGGCCTTCTGAGGAACACAGAAACATTTAAAATAAGTGCATAGAGGAAATAGATTAGGGTGTGACATATCTGGTATGCTTGTCAGCAAACTCATCCCATGTCAATTCCATCTACTAAAGAGAAGCAGATGTTGCTTCCAGCAGGATAGAGGCAAAATCTAATACTTCCTCATTGTATATTCACAATGAGGATTATGAATAAGGATGAGGATATGAATCCTAACAATGAGGATTTGAAAACTGAGATTTGTGCTATAGATTTAAGTAACAGAATTAATTACTATATATAGCAAAAAAGTTACCCAGTCTTAAAATAGATACGAATTATATATTTGAATTTTCAGATAGTGATTTCTCTCTTCAAGAAATCGCAAGCCTTGATTTACTTAAAAGAATAATTTGCTGTTGTGCTAGAAATGTTGTACATTAGATTAAAGGTAGACTGATTCCACCAGGGAATGGTACTTAATGTCTTGCCTAAGAGCTATAGACTCTCTTTATGTAATAACCATGGTGAGCCATCTTTGGAGAGGTAAAAAGGAAAGTTTCTACTTTCCACTCAAAGCTACCTTTGAGACCAAAAAAAAAACCTGGGCTGTAGCTTTAAGTGCTAAGCACTGGCATGTGACAGTCAAATAAGTGTATTTATCTCAGCTGAACACCACGCTACTGAGATGCCCAGTGCAGACCTAACAGTTCAGCTCTCCAAGCTGTATTGCTGTGTTTGGAGGCTGTGCTGCACTGCACGTGGTTCATGGGTTGGATTGGGTATCTGCATAGTGCTGAATTGCATTAAACAACATATATAGCTTAATATATAAAAATATATAAGCTTAACATTTTGGGTATTTGGTTAATCTTTGACAGGAAATCTGATGATGACTCCTGGGTGAGCAATGGAACCTACATGGACCTTAGAAAAGACCCTGGTTTTTCCAAACTGGACAATCCTGTACTCTGGTGAAAAAGGAGCTAAGTGAAGATACTGTATGCTGTATTCTCAGATCTGAATTAAAAGAAGAATAATATATAAAATCTATCTATCTATATATATATATACACACCTATATATATATATATGTACACACACATATATAATATATGTGTGTGGCATGTGTACATGTGCAAGTGTGCATATCTCCAGAATTGTACTTAATTTAGAATCTGATCATTTGTTTCCTTCTCTCTGACTATTGCAGTGATTGTTTGAATGTATAAATACCCTTCTTTTTATAAAAATATTTAATAAATAGTTCTGAATGTTACCAGTGAGAGGAAAAAGAGGAGCTTTTGCACTCCTTTTCCAATGTGTAACGATGTCAGTTCTGAGTTAACTTATGCCTTACTGCATTGCATTGGAGACAGTAGCATCAGCATCTCCTGGAAGTGCTGAGCAATGAGAGTGCAAGCCTTAGGAACTCAGTAGGCTTCCACAGTTCAGTGAGTAGTTCAGCTATCTCTGAGCTGGTATAAATTGCTAAAACAGATTATCAGCCAGTGCTGGGATCTGAGTTTGATCTTTTGCTGCCTGTTGAAGAGATTTAAATAAGCTTTTTTTTTTTTTTTCTTTTTTTTATCAGCGTTATGGAAGAGGTAGTTCTGAGCTCATGTCAGTGGTTCTGCTGCCTCATACATAAACTGTACCTGGCTAAATGTAGTGCTAGAAGTTCAGGAATCGCCAAAAGTTTCCACTGGGAATCTTCAGATTTATCACCACAACAGGGCAAGAGGAGGAGATCCTTTGTATATACTGCTTGAGCACTGACTAGATGAAAAAGCTCTTTTTCCAGTAAGCAAAATCTATACAGAGCACGAAATCCTGTGCTTCCATATCTTTCTTTGTTTTTATTAACCTAAAAATTGCAACAGTAAGACTTTTTAAAAGTAAGCAAGCTGATTGTTTCAAGCTAGAATTTTTTTCTTAGTATTTTGATATTTTCTACCTCTTAAGAAATAGTATATTTAAGATCTTATATTTAAAAATTACCATCTGCCTTATGGAGACATGTATGGAGTCTTTGATCTTCCTCTGTTTGTTTGTTATGTTCAGATAAATGTTCAAGTGTCTTGCACTAAATCAATTGCATCTCTTTCCTGTAATTTTATAAGTATGGCTAGATTTGTGAATATATTGAACTATAGGTCAGAAATATAGCAGGAAACAAATGTAGCAGAAGTTGCACTTTTGAATGAAGATGATAGCAATGGGCAGTATTTTTGCTGGTTTGGTTTTTTTCCCATCAAGTCACAAAGCCACTGTAATTAACAGAATAATTTGCATTTTCTACCTACCTGCAATTCAAGCCTGAGCTGTAATTCTTCAGGTCTGTTCTATGTGTCTGACTCCCTGGGAACAAGGCAGTTTTCAAGTTTAGATCTATACCCTGTCACCACTGCCACCACCTCTTTTTTTGTCTTACATGCCACTCTAGTGAGAGAAAATAAACCCAAAAGTTGTTGGCATGTTTAACTGGCTTATGACTGGAAAGATTGGACAGGGCATGGATAAGGAAGACTCCTAGGGGGAAGTAACAGCATAGAAAATCCTGCACTTTACTGTCTGCTGTGTTGTTCTTAAAACAAAAACAAACTAAAAAATGGATCCATGTATGATCAGTACTTTCATTTTAAACCAAATCTTCAATGTTAGACATATATTTGAATTTTGCTTTCTGATACCTTGAAGCCCCATTGTCTTAGAGGCAGATGAGTGCTTTCTCACCATTTTTCACTTTGCCCATGAATTCTGCCTCACTACAATTTCTTTAATCTATTACCAAAGAAGTTAGCATAATTCTTTCTATTTAATATGTCTCTCCAAGTCTTGACTACAATGCCAGCAGCTTGCAACAAGGCAGCATTTGTGTCACTATGAAGGCAAAATGTAGGCTTTGATTACAAAGGAAATCCTAACCTTTGGGAGTTATTTGGCTTCTCAAGGAAAGTGAGGATCTCTTCATGACTTGTTCCCTTCCTGTGCTTTACTCTTGTATGAACTGCCAGAACTTGGCACAGAAATGAGTTGCTATTATTATTGTTGTAATTATCTTGCTGTTGGTAATGGCCATTTGTACTAAAAATAATATATATTTTACAACAAAAGAGGATAGGGGAAATTTTAAAAAAAGCTATCAAAAAAAGGAGCAAAACTTGTGGAGGATGCATTAAACTTGCTCATCATCGTATTTGTCAGCTACTGTGACTACGGTCTGATCTGACTGATGGGTTTGTATTTTCTGTGTATGGAGGGGATTTCCCCAGACTTTATTAAATGACCTAATAGTAGATAGCACCTGGAATGAAAGGACTAGAGCCCAAAAGGCAAAGTTAGAGCATTGTAATGCATTAAAATCAGCAGGTGTTACATGAAACTAATCTCATATTGGGTGTCTGAGTCATGATTTTTGAGATATCAGACTGGCATTCTTTATCGTACAATCTAAAGTATCTAAAATATATTTGATTAATGACCAGAAATATTGGGCTGAGTAGTGCCTTATATAATATTTTCTTCAACAAAATTCCTGTATCTAGAAGCTAAGCTTCAGAGTTTTACTACTATCTCAAGAAAAATAATCCCCGGTGATAATCCAGGACATTTCTAAAATACATGAAGCAAAATCATTGCACAAGTAACAGCTCCTTTTGTACATCTCAGATAGACATCTGCAAACCCGGTGTAACCAGTTGTGAGTGATCTTCTGACCTCATGTTTCCAACTGCAGTAGAGTTGTCCCTGCTTACTTTTGTATGAAATACCTGGGTTTAGTTGTTAAACTTCTCACAGCTGTATATTAAGAAATGGAAGAAGATTGTCTCAATGTTGCTTCTGTTTATTTCTGCATAAAATTATATTAACCATTCACAAAACTTCTATACCCTACACAGTTATTCTTGGTAAGAGGTAAAATTTTGTTCATTTTCTTCCCCCAGTCTTCAGCATGCAAAATGGCTGCAAAGTTTACATCAGCTTTCTGCAACATGACTAAGATAGCTCTTGTTATTAATAACTGACACTGAGAGACCTTTTCCCCCCCCATTTATACCCTGAAGCATAAAAGGATTATTTTGCTGCCTTTTACACAAAGCAGTGACCCTCAAGCTGTTTAGGTCAATGGATCAATTTTAAAATTTCTAATGACTGTTGCCTGCTGTTAAAGAGCCCTTATTTGATAACTTTATAAATGTTACTTAATATGATTTTGAAGGTCAGTTAGAGAAGCACTCATCTGGTGCTGCTTATCATTGTACACCCACTCACAAAGCAGAGAACTCACTGTGAATTTACATCAAGATGATGGAGCAGCTCAGGCCTTTGGGTTTTAGAACATTGACTCAGTTTTCAAAGTACACAGCAAAGAAGGAAGAAAAAATCCAAGGAAATAGTGTTCACAAACTAGTTCCAGTTTTGCAGACTTGACACTTAGTTTCTGACTTTTGGTTTATAGTAAGCTTGGAATTAAGAAACAGCAGCATAATTTATTTAGGAGACTACCCTTGACAGCATAAGGTGCCCTTTAGACCCTTACTCGTTGCATTCCTTTCTAAATCTCTGTTCTCTGAGATACATTTTATGTATTAGCTTGTCAACAGTGATCTACCTTTACTTGCTGCTTGACATACAGATCCAGTGGAGTACTCAGGTTCTTTATACAAGGCTTGGAAAACTAGATTTATGGAAGGAAGAGCAAAACCAGCCACAATTTTGAGAAGGAAGCATCCTAGAGATCAGTTCCACCACCACCAAGATTTTGAAGGAACTGAAGTAGGATTGCTGGTTTCTCTTAAAGCCTGGCCCCTGAAGGAGGTGGTGGTTGCAAGCACAGTCATCTTATTAACTGGCAGTTTAGTACTGAAGCCAGATCACAGTACAAAAGGAACATGAATTTATGGGGCTGAAACATCCAACCAAGGGCAGTTTTTGGATCCTTTTGGACTGCACAAAAATCCTTGCCTCTTTCCATGGCCCCACTTTTCCTCAGCTGTTACCCAGCCCTTTTTTAGGTTTTTTCTGTGCTCCCTCATATCTAAAAGACCTTATTCGGTGTCCCATTTTCTCCTTATTAAAAAAAATAATCCAAAAAATAGGAAAACAGTCCATCCTAACAAGTTTTTAAATGAGAAATATTGCCTAAAAGCTGTGGTTAAAAACTTTCCCATTGTGGCCTACTCCTGCATCTTTTCTTAATTGTGAATGAGACTTTCTTCTCACTTGCATTCTGGAGTCAGACCACAGCCTGGTAAGGGTGACATGCTATAGAGATGTGCAGCTACATCTGCTCAGCACACTCCTAATTCATGTCTTTCCATCTACTTTTGTGTAAATCTCTTCTGTTGTCTCTTCAGATGACTTTTCAGAGCAAGACTTTTTCAGCATATCTTTTTTCAGTACAGCTTGGTGTGTCTGTGTACAACTTAAACAGAAGGGGCAAACTGAAAAGTGCAAAACCTGATGCACAGTACATACAGAATAGAGAGAAGGGTGAAATCCTACTTCTCCACAGAACTGAATCCATCTTGCAAGGGCTACAGTCAGATGGTGCTATTCAAAGGAGTGAGGTTAAAATGAAAGTGTTTGGTTTTTGGTTGGTTTTTTGGCTTGGGGTTTTTTTTGTGTGTGTATGTGGGGGGTGTTTTGTTTTGGTTGAGTGTGTGTTCATTCATGGATTATGCCTATTATAAATAAAACTCATGGTATTCACTAACTCAGCTTTTCTGTTTTCTAGCTGCTGGTGGGTGCCTCTTACTCCAGCAGGTGTGGGTTCATAAGATACTGCACATGTTATCTGATCTATCTGTTGAAACTTAGTAAATGCTTATCACCAAATGTATTATTGTACTGCTCAGTTCTTATTCTTGCTGAAGCTTTTGAAAGCAATAAGAGAAATTTTCCACGTAAATAGTGGCCATGTGCTAAACAATTATTTTAAGCAGTTCCTTTTTTATATAAATTGTGGATTTGGTATTTTTGTTGTATAAAACAAAACTGTATTAAAGCTTATAAGAATGTTTGGGAGGTTGGTCCACAAGAGGTGGACCACACCTTTGAGGTAGTTGGTATCCCTGAGAATCGGGCATTTATGCTAACAGTAGTTCCAGTACTGGAAAAACATACCACATGGATGAGGTATTACATATGAAAGCTGCTAAATGCTATATTTTCTGTCTGTTTTGATAGAGCATTTGGGATTTCAGAATGAAGAATGGTATCTTACGTGTTAGAATTATAACTGACTGCCAGATTTTTGAGAACTTCTGTAGTCGGGATTATTCCTGTTTTCTGCTTCACTTACTCCAGAAATTTGTAATGATGTTGGAGCACCTTGATGCACAATTGGATTTATTGTTTTTGTCTCTGTAACCAATTTAGTTGGATGTTAATAAATCATACTTGCAAAAGGTCATAGAGCACCCTGACTATCCCAGGAATTGTAAGCATCTTTCTTGAAAGGTTGCTGGTGACAGCTGAGATAAAACCTAGTGATCTGCTGTAGTGATCTGTGCTTTTTGGCAAAAAGGCAAGTACGAAAGAACTTCCATTTGCCAGTAGCATTATTTATCACTCTTAAAATCTGTTTGGTAAGTGTGCAATGTTCCAGTTGTTGTTTACCATTTACCAGCATGGACTGTACAGCACTGTCACGTGGCTGTTGCACCAGGCACTGAGCAGGGAAAGCTGTAAGCTGATGGAATTAATTTACAGCTGGAAGCTGAGTGTTAAAAGCAGTTCTTAGTAGACAGATGTGCAGCGTGAATACTAAGCCTTAGCATGAATGTGGAAACTGCAAACCACATGTTCTCCATCAAACAACATATAAGCCCAAGAAAATGCATTATTTACTTGATAAAATGAATAGCTGGAAGGAAATAGGGGATCAGTGTGATGTTTGTTCCCCTAGACATGGTGAGGCAGGACAGGTCTGCCAGTCAGATCTCACTGTGTTTCACTGTCTCACCATATGTGTGTAAGATGCAATATTGGGTAGATTAGGATCTTGAAAAAATGTGGGAGTATAGTGAGTGTAATTTCTGGCCAACTTGTAAGTCCTGGCTGCAGCTCTGCAGCTCTTCTCAGGCTCTGTGTGTGCAAAGATGAAATGGAGCATCAAGGTTCCAGTAAGAGCTGGGAAAATTGGATCAATAAATCCATAACCATACAAAATATCCTCAGCTTTACTTAGCTGAATAAGGATAGAGGCAAAACATCTTTTCTAGTGGGAAGAATCAGCTCCTGTTTTTTGAAATCCATCCATTTCGGTTCTGTATTGGATTAAGAACTTTGTAGCTTGGTGATCATGTCAGTGCTGATTAATTTCCTCAAGATCTAATATGCTTTAATTGGTGCCTGAATAACTAGCATTTAGTTCAAGTTGCCTGGGCAAATAGCAATTTACAGAAGCAGTAATAGTTTCTCATAATTATGGATGGGAGAGGAAGATGGGAAGATGTCCTCATTATTGGTGCCCTGAGCATGAACCACCTTGGGCAGCAGGAACTTCTCTTGCAGAGAAATGGACTTGGGGTGAATTCCTTATGATTGCCTCTGGAGATAATATCGTGCCAAGTTACCCACATGTCATTAGAACCTGAACAAACCAGGCTGTTCCGCCTTCCAGAAGTGTGAGGTAAAGTTGGCTCCTATAGACCTTGCATCCAGTTTGTGCTGAAGCTCAGTTGTCTGTTCATTTACAGTAATCTCTATTTTAAAATCAATTTGCTTACTGCAAAATGATTCAAACCTCCACAGTGTGAGGAAAAACACTGACAGCTGAGGAAAGCTTCCTCTGTGTAGTAACTGACACATCTTAGATTATTTTTCCTTTTTAAAAAAAAAAAAATTTAATACCCCTGTTACATTTCTATCATCTTGCAAGCATTGCTCTCCATGCTCAGCTTTTAATTTAGACCCCCTCCAGTGCAATGGATGCAAAAGAATTTGTGGTGTTACTCTGAGTTTTTAAATTAGGCTAGAAGCTGGCCAGATACCAAATTCTGCTGTATATTTATGAATTTGTATCTTTGCTTGCTCTGTACCAAGGGGAATATTTGAAACTGCTATGTGCAAACCCTCATTTGAGGTAAATCAACATTGCTTTCCTGAACTGAGTATAACTGAGGCTTAAGTTAACAAAGAATTTGACTCTGTGGGTTCACTGAAGTAAGTTTTCACAGACTCTTGGAACCAACACTAAATTCCTAGCAGGCAAAATGTTGTGTATGAGTATCAGCTGATGTCTGTTTCTGTAATTTCACAGACTTGAGGAAGTATTGACCTTCTCTAATGTGCTAGGCTATATTTCTCTGAGGATTTATTGAGCTAATATTCCACTTGCTATTTTACCAAGAGCAGCTGTTAGAATTTGATTTTTTTCATAAGATAATTGATTTTATTAAAATTCCTTTAATAAAAATTTGCTTTCCTAAATTACAAATGTCTTGTGTTTAAAAAACATTTTTTAAAAAGCCATGATAGAGGGTGCAGTAAATCTAATTTGATTTTCTACAGTACCTGCCTTCAAAAATCCTTCCCTTCATAGATTTTATGAGGATGTGTCTGCAATGCCTAGATTGCTGCTGAGAGCAAGGAAGATTATGTAGATTTATCAGTGGGTGAGAACCTAATAGATGAAAGAGATTTACTGTTTTATTTACTCTTGGGTCTGTTATCAGTTCAGCCATTGATAGATTGAAGATGAAGTCAAGAGATCATCCTACTTGTATTCCTTGTTTGTTACTTGCACTTCAGTCAATGAAATAAATCTTGTGACAGTAACTGGAGGTATATAATAGCTATATAGAGGTTTTTGATGGAAAATCAATTTTCTTATGAAGTTTGAAAATAGTGCACTGAAATCTTAAAGCATTTCATAGGAAAAATTTTTACTGAGGACTTTGCCTGAGAAAGAGCACACTACAAGTAGGTCAGTTAGGGCGAGCTTGGCTTTTTCTATTTCAGTTCTCTAGGTACCAAAGAATGTTGAGGAAACCCTGTCCTTAATATGTTCCCTCTCCTCATTTTGGACATGGAGAAAAATTTCAACCAGAGACAATGGAGAGCAGAGAACTCAAGGATATTATATTCTCTCCTTTTATCCATATCAGAAATGGGAAAAGAGAACTGGATGTGCCATGTTGCAAGAAAGGCCTTAGTAGCAGTTCTGCTGTATTTTATCTGTCATAAAATCCTACAATCAAAGAATGGTTTGGGTTGGAAGGGACCTTAAAGATCACCTGCTTCCAACCACCTGCATGGGCAGGGACACCTTCCACTAGACCAGGTTCCTCCAAGCCCCATCCAGCCTGGCCTTGAGCATTTCAGGGATGAGGCATCCACAACTTCCCTGGGCAACTTGTTCCAGTGTCTCACCACCCTCACACTAAAGAATTTCTTCTTTATGTCTAACCTAAATCTATCCTCTTCCAGTTTAAAACCATCACCCTTTGTCCTATCGATTTGTACAAAGTCCCTCCCCAGCTTTCCTGTCTACAAGGTCTTGGAGCTTTCTCTTCTCCAAGCTGAACAACCCCAGATTTCTCAGCCTGTCCTCACAGGAGAGGCACTGCAGCACTGATCATCTTCATGGCCCTTCTCTGGACTCAGTCCCTGAGCTCCACATTCTTCCTCTGCTGGGGGTTCCAGCAATCTATCTTCAAAGCTTCCTCAAGTTAATGCTCATGTGAATGCTTTTTGCTCTTGATACCAACAGAAGTTGTTTTAAACGACAGGTGAAAGGAATGAGAGGAAAGAGTGTATATTGTTGAAATAAGATTCTCAGTACTGCAGTGGAGTCACAAGGCCCCAGCAAAAGACTGACTGCAGTTCCTAGTAGTGGCTGCTCACTGGTTTGTTTCATACCAACCCTTCCTTCCAGGACACAGCTCATCTTCCTTCTCTTGTAAAAACTGCATTGCTCACACTGTGGTGTGTTGGCATTGAGGTGCATTTGTGAGGCTGCATGATAACTGCAAAAGAACCAAATAAACCTTGGCTCAAGGTGAAACAAACCAACCCTGGCTGAAGCTGACTGCGACCATTTCTGTAGGAGGAAGTTCATTACCATCTCCCTGTGGCAAAGAGGGCAGTACTGGCAATAAGGAAACCATCCACCCAAGGCTACTTGCATCACCCTTTACTCACTCAAATCAATGTCATTCAAACAAACAAGAGCAGTACAAGCAGCAAGGACACCACTTTCAGTCCTGTGATAGAGAAATAAAATACATTTTTTTGTCAGAGAACAGGCTAGCACTTGGTTTCAGATGTGTGTTTCTTTTGGTTTTTTTGGGTTTGTTTTGTTTTTCTAGCATAGTGAATATCTTGATCTGTAACTGCAAAATAACAAAGTGTTGTTATTTGTGTGGCTCTAGCCCTAGCCATCAGCTGTATAAATCTGCAGGGCACTGCTTCTGTGTGCTGATTCCCCCTCTGTTCAGGACAGCTGCAGCCTTGTACACCTCCCGATCTGGTTTGACCCTCAGCACCCCTGTTTAGGGTACCTCGCTGTCTTTTTGGGCAACACTGTTGCATAATACAAAAAGAACTCTCCTACTTCAGCTGACCGCAGTTCACAGCTGCTTGCCAACCCCTGCTCCCGGTTTCCAAAAGAATTATTCTTTCCCCCTGCTTCCCTCTAGTGGAGAAAACCCAGATGTGTTCTTCCCTCAGTGTCTGCAAGATCCCAGAATCATAGAATTGGCTGGGTTGGAAGGGACCTCAGAGATCATCAAGTCCAACCCTTGATCCACTACCGCTGCAGTTACCAGACCATGGCACTGAGTGCCACATCCAGTTTCTTTTTAAATATCTCCAGGGACGGAGAATCCACCACTTCCCGGGGCAGCCCATTCCACTGCCTGATCACCCTCTCGGTAAAGAAATTCTTTCCAAAGTCCAACCTAAACCTCCCCCGGCACAACTTGAGACCGTGCCCTCTTGTCTTGCTGAGAGTTGCCTGGGAAAAGAGACCAACCCCCACCTGGCTACCCCCTCCTTTCAGGGAGCTGTAGAGAGTGATGAGGCCTCCCCTGAGCGTCCTCTTCTCCAGGCTGAGCAGCCCCAGCTCCCTCAGCCTCTCCTCATAGGATCTGTGCTCAAGTCCCTTCACCAGCCTGGTTGCCCTCCTTTGGACCTGCTCGATATCCTTCCTGAACTGAGGGGCCCAGAACTGGACACAGTACTCAAGGTGTGGCCTCACCAGGGCTGAGTACAGGGGCAGAATCACTTCCCTGGACCTGCTGGCCACGCTGTTCCTGATACAGGCCAGGATGCCATTGGCCTTCTTGTCCACCTGGGCAGATGTCGAAATGCACACCCTAAGCATGCTGAAACTATAAAATAAAAATGTAAAATACAATGGCTTTAAAAGGAAACCTTAGTCTTGGTACCCAGCTGGCAGGAATTATCAGCCCTGTGCAAAATGGGATGAGTTTTCTTCCTTTTGTCTACCCTGTGTGTTTCCACAGCAGAAGGTGCTGTGCTGCAGGGATCGGGGGGATCCCCAGGAGCCCTCACTTCCCCTGTAGTGGCCCTGTGGCCTCACAGCTTCTCAGGACCCTCTGGAGCCAATGGCTTCTTTACCATTTGTAGTCTCCTGCTACTTGTGTGGGCCATGGGCTGCTTCAAAGATGTCTAAACAAGAATCTGCATTTCTATCTTTGAGGATACTTAGAAATGCATTTACTTTGATCTCCTGGAGAAACTCTTTTCAGATTGCCCTGGAACAGCAATTTCACTTGTTTTGTTCTGGGAGATTGAGTTGACATGTAATAGGTAATGAGAATGGGGGTTAAGGAGTTGTAAAATAATTGGGAGGTAGAAAAAAGGAGGCACACACACAAAAAAAAAACCCCACCAAACAAACAAACAAAAAGGGAGAATCAACATTTGTTTTAAATCATAATAAAGCTATTGCTACAAATGTTTTAGTAGATGAAAACAGGTGTCTGGTGTTATTCAATGAAATATTGATTGTAGCTTCTGAACGTGTTGCAAGGCTTGGCTACAGCTGTGCTCCGGTTCTGTGTCAGTGTAAAACAAACACCATCCGCTGGCTGTCCCGTGAGGAACTGCAGTTCCACACTCTGCATCCTTCAGAAAGTTCTGCCCAAAGCAGTTGCTCCCACAGTTGGACAGTGAGGGTTTTTCAGGGCACTTGTGCATACACATCCATTCAGAGGATGCAGGAGGAGCTGTGTGAACCACAACACAGCTGTGGAACAGAAGAAAAGGAGCTTTCCTGAGTCACAGCTTCTTCCCCTTAGCTCCTTTCTCCAGTTTCTGTGCTAAGCTTTCTATGTATGCTTTAGATGTGCTTCCCTTAGTTCCTCCACCCGCTGTAACTTTAAGGTTGTCTTATAGATAACAAAATCAATATGAACTGCACTAATTTTAGGATCACTTTTTTAACTGATCCCAAAATGCATCAGTAGAGCAATTATGAGCGGAAGAATGATTTATTAAATCAATGCATGTTTTGTAATCATTTACATTTGTAATCATGTACCTAGCTGCCCATAGTACCTGGCACCATATAACTGCTTTGAATAGTGCTGCCATGTGCTGCCCAGTTGTATTTTGGAAGAAACCTGCCAGAATGTTTACATTCTGAAAAGTGTGTGTGGGCAGAGATACAAAGGTGAAGGACCTCGTTTTTGGAGGCTCGGTGACAGGTATCCTCTGTTTAGTGTTTTATTGAAAAAAAAAAAAAAAATCCTAATCTTTGTTATTTTAATACAGTTCATCATTTGATTTTGTAGGTTCCTGTTCCAAAATTATCAAGCATAGGAAATAAGCTTCATTTCAAACTTTATTATTGATACTTCTTCTAGACTTCTATAGTTTAGTGTGGAATAATATGCTTTTAAAATAACTTTATATAGGACTAACATAAATGTTTAGGGCTCCTACAATAGTTTGATAGCCACTCTTTTTGCTAATTTCTGAGGAAGTCCTACTACTGAGTAGCTTGAACAATATAGCAGCCAGATGGGTTTTCATAAAACATTAATGAGACCAGATGGTTTGTAATAAACTATTATGGAAAAAGATTTTTTGAGACATGCAAGAAATGTTACCTACTCCTAAGTCTTCATTTATCATTACTGTAAAAGCAATAAAGTTCTGTGGCTGCCATCTAACCTACAATTTAAAGTTAGAAGCACTTAGTTCATACAGCTTCATGCAAACTGCCCTCCATATTATTGATAAAGACATCACTGGGTGACTCTTTAGGTAACCACAATCTATTAGACATGACCCTAGCCAACCCTTTCTAACATTTTTCTTAAAATCATGGCAAAATAATCACAAGGTTTTCATAGGCAGATCTTTAGAAAGTTACAGCCACCCTAAAACACAGTCCCCATGGGGACTTACAGGGATTTACAGTGCCACAACCTGTGTGCTACAGAAAGGTGGGTACAGCACCATTTCCCCCCATGCCAACATCAGTACCTGAGACACCAAGATCTGACTGAATTACAGCAAACAGGCTGCACGGGGTTGTACTGAACACATCTGCCTCCTCTTGCATCTCAGCGTGGCACTTCCCATTTGTTCTTCCAAGGGATTAGAGGATCCAGAAGTGAACTCTTGGTACAGGCGAAAACTACACAGCATCCCACCAAAGCAGGAGGTGAATTTTAGTGTGAAACACAAATAAGGCTGGTAAGCTGATTTGAAAGAAAGCAAAGGAAAAAGGAAAGGAAAAAGGAAAGGAAAAAGGAAAGGAAAAAGGAAAGGAAAGGAGAAGAAAGGAAAGGAAAGGAAAGGAAAGGAAAGGAAAGGAAAGGAAAGGAAAGGAAAGGAAAGGAAAGGAAAGGAAAGGAAAGGAAAGGAAAGGAAAGGAAAGGAAAGGAAAGGAAAGGAAAGGAAAGGAAAGGAAAGGAAAGGAAAGGAAAGGAAAGGAAAGGAAAGGAAAGGAAAGGAAAAGAAAGGAAAGGAAAAGAAAGGAAAGGAAAGGAAAAAGGGAAAGGAAAGGAAAGGAAAGGAAAGGAAAGGAAAGGAAAGGAAAGGAAAGGAAAGGAAAGGAAAGGAAAGGAAAGGAAAGGAAAAAGAGAAAGGAAAGGAAAAAGGGAAAGGAAAAAACCAAACCTGGTCACATCTTTTATTCTTACAAAAATAAATAGGGGGAAAAGAAGTTCATTCTTTTGTTCATTCATTTTTTGCCAAAGGGGAATTAGACGCAGATCCTAAGGGCAATGGTTGGAAGAAACAGAGCCAGATTATGCCATCACACACACGGCACTCAAATTCTAATGCCAAACGCTTACCGGATGCAAAGACCTTTCCTGTACCTGGCAAGAATAACCATTCGGCAATGCTGACACCTCGTGGTGGCCTGCTCAATGATTTCTTTGGTATCATGCCTGAGGAATTTCACACAGAGATGTTAAAAGAGCATACAACTACTGTGTTGGGTTCTTTTCTTTCCTGTGAAACTGTGTTGTTAACCACTTATTATGTGCATTCCTTATTTTTTAAATCGTGGCTGTGAATTTTTCATATCGATTGCCTCATTTATTTAAATGAGGTGGCCACATCTTGTCCTGTCCCCAAAGCTGAAGGATCTTTTAGTCCAGAAGTGATGCACTTCGTGCTTCAGCTCAGGAGATGGAGTGTGTGTCAGACAGATCCCAATGCAGACTGAACTCACAACCTGTATTTCTCTCGTGTTCTCCCTGTGTGCTGCAAGTTCTGACTGTGCAGTACACCTGAACAGCATTGTCACGAAGACTGATGGCTAAAGGTGGGTATTCAGTCCTGAATGTCTCCTGTTTGCAGGCAGTCTTGATTAACAGGCTTCTGAAGTCTCTAAGTTAATTGCTGTATAGCCCACAAGCTGTTTGCTGATACCCAGACCTATGTTTGTCTCTTCTCATTAATGAAAAGAATCTTAAAACTATTCTATGCTGGCTTGTGTTTTTCAAGCAGATGGAAGACCCCTGCCTGAAGACTTTTCTTTAAAAGATTTAAATATCCTGGGTGCAGGCAACCCTTGTTTGGTGTACACCCAGCCACCAGCAACATCCTTAAAACCATGAGCAAGTTTCACTGTTTCTGTGTCCTCCCTCCCTAGCAAATATTTCCATGGTAATGTGGTTCAGTGCAACTTCCTGGCTTGATTTCTCAAATTGTGCTTTAGCAGACACTTGCATTTGAAATGAATCACACATTGCCACTCCCTGGAAAAACACATGGTAGCTGATGAAATGTGTGCTATTAATGGCCACTGTGGGGGGTTATTACTGGAGTGATTCTGCAGCTCTCTGAAAAAGAGACCTCCCTAGGATGTGTGGGTGCTTTTTCTCAGGATGAGGCTGTAAGAATGGAGATAGCCCCTAAAAAGTAAATTACCACACATGCAAATACTTAGTTCCATTCAAGCTATTTGTTCAAATTTCTGTATGCAGGTGCAGCCACAGAAGGGAATCTACTTATCACTGATTCACTTATCACTGATGTCACCTGGGACAATCAGAGTGAATTAAAATCTGCTGAAATTAATTGGAAGCTCTGGATACCATACCTAGTTAAACAACAGAAGAAATGGCTGATCCTTTAGCTATACATATGAACCCTTACCTGCCACCTGGGACCCTTACTTTAAGGACATGCAACTTTCAACTTCCCTGTGATCCAAAATCCAGGTGTTAATCCACTAAGATCTGGTGACGTGGCACTTGTGACTATACCCCAGTCTCAGATGCTCTCTCTTCAAACCAGAAGGGAAGTACCTGGCCTGTGGCACAGTTCACTTGAAGATTTCTTTGATGTTTGCTACCTTGAAAACTCGCTTCTTTGGTTTCTGCAGATTTATCTATTTCACACTGGATCATTCCTTTGGTATCATAAACAACCAGGTTGTTTTATGCTGGTGTTGCATATGCTGAGTTGTTATGCTGAGATACAGTGATGGAACTCAGAATTTCATACTGCAGTTCACAAACTGTCCTTGTGCTCCATTTACCACATTTCTCATTTTCCACAGTGATGCTTGGCTTGAAAGCTCCCATTTGAAGCACTGCATAGCCAAAAAACAAGCACCACGCAGCTGCACCCTCACTCTCCTCCAGTGGGAGGGCAGTAACAATGAAAAAACGTATGGGTTGAGATAAAGACAGTTTAATAGGTGAACAATAAGTAAAGCAAAAGCCATGCACACAAGCAAAACGAGAAATTAATTTACTATTTCCCCTCAGCAGACAGGGGTTCAGCCACCTCAACACCCAAAATGGCTACTTGGGAAGACAAATGCCATCATCCAACCATCCCTTTCTTCTTCCTCCAGCTTTATATACTGAGTATGCTCATTTTAAGGTGTAGACATCCCTTTGTTCAGCTGTCTTGGTTATGCTTCCTCCCAGCTTCTTGCATACCTGCACACTTAGCAGAGCAGGAAAAGTTGGCAAGGTTTTTATTTCTTACCAGCAACCAAAAAAATCAGTATTTATACAGCATTGTGGTAACAAATCCCATCCTGAATCCAAAACACAGCACCATTCTAGCTGCTATGAAGAACTAGCTCTACTCTACCTGAACCCAGGACTCACTCCCAACTTTGCAAGGCCATCAGTACCAGCCCTAAAGCTGCAAACCTGCAGCCAGAAACACACCAGGGCTGCTGCTTCGGGATTTCCCTCGCAGGCAGCTGACTCTCTGCGTTTCTGACCACGGGTAATCAAGCCAGATTTGAAAGGACGCCACAAAGACTTCCTTTTCAAATTGTGCCACAGAGTATCACTGCCAGACACCTACCACGAAGGAAAAGCAGCCGTGATGCTCCAACCCTGGCTGGGCAAGAGTCAAGCCCTCCACCTCCATCGGAATGGGCTGCCCCGGGAAGTGGTGGATTCTCCGTCCCTGGAGATGTTTAAAAAGAGACTGGATGTGGCACTCAGTGCCATGGTCTGGTAACTGCAGCGGTAGTGGATCAAGGGTTGGACTTGATGATCTCTGAGGTCCCTTCCAACCCAGCCAATTCTATGATTCTGTGATTCATCCCCTGGCATGGCCGCAGCGCCAGGCAGGGCAGCGTGCCCGGGGCCGTGCCACTGTGTGCCGCGCTGCTCAAGCCCTGCGCACGATAGAGCAGCTGGGCAGGGGCAGGCAGGCGGGAGGGAGACAGGGAATGGGGTACAAGGAGCGCCGGGGTTCCGCAGGCTGAGAGGGGCAGGTCCGGGCCCGCTGCCTCCATGTGCTGTGGCGGCGACGCCTCCTCCCGCCTGGGCCCGCGCTCCCGGGAGCCGTCACCGCGCTCTCCCCGCAGGGCCCGAGCACCCGGGCGGGGCTTGCGCTACCCCCGCCTCGCCCCTCGCTGCGCTATAGCGCCGGGAAGAGAACCCGCTATCCCCCTTGCTCCTTGTTATTCGTCTCCTCGCCGAGCTTCGCCATCATCACCTCGCCCCGGGGCGGGGCTCGCCTCACCCTCGGGGCCCGGCGGCTGGGAGCGCCGGGAGAGCTGTGAGTACAGCAGCGGGCCCGGGCGAGCGGAGAGGGCCGGGCGTGCCCGCCTACCCACCGCCTGTTGAGCGACCCGTGCCCTGCTGCTCCGCCATTCCCAGCGGGCCGAACCGGCGGTGTTCCCCCCGCCGGCTGGCCGGAACCGGCGGGGCGCGGCCTCAGCCTCCGTGTGCCTCCTGCTACCCCGCCCGGCCCTGTCAGACGCTCGGAAAGAGCCGCTGCGGCCCCCTGGGCGAGTGCCGCGGCCCAGCTGCCCTTCCCTGCGGCTTCCCGAGGGGGGGCGGAGGGCTGGGTGGCTGCAGGTTACCCGTGGCGGTTCCGAGGGGGGCTGTGAGCGGGGTGCAGCATTTGCCGAGGGGGATCCGTGTGCTCGGACTCCTTCGTGAGTCCTCTCTGCGCGGGTTCGGGTGTGGTGGCACGTTCGGTCCGACAAGAACCAGGGCGGGTTGTCCCCTTCCAGTGTGTGGCTCCCACCACAGGCCTTGCAGGACAGCACCTGCCAGCCTAGGGTAAGAGCGAACCTCCTGAGTGCATCCATCCGCTCTGGTTCTGTGTGGCACCAGCTCTTCGGGGGCACACGCCATGAAGTCCTCAAGGCACACAAGAAAACTACGCCCAGGGCTAAAAATTATTGGATGTGTTTTGGGGGACCCGCGTGGCTTCAGGGGCCGAAGTTCGTTGTGAGAACATCCCTGCTAGGCTTTGTGTAATAGCTTTTATAGCTGTTTTAAAATTTAAATTCTTCGGAAAGGAGGGGGAAATAACTCTTTAAGTCTTTGTAATAAAACACACGTCCTGTTTGTCACCACTTTTGCGCCTCGGTTGCCTTTCGGCGAACTCCCAGCTTCATTAAGATTCAAGGGCCATCACCGCTGCTGCACAGCAGAGTCAAAGCCTAATAATGGCTCTCCTGACACCGTGGATCCTGCGTGTCCGTCTTTGTCGCTCAGGAGGTGTCTTTCCTTACGATTTGGGATTGGCAAGGGAGGTGCTGACATTTGGCGACTGCCTTGTCACCCTTTTCCCAAATTCCCTGTGATCTGTGTTCCAAGTAATCTTACGTTAAATGAAGAAAACTGCTTTTTTATGTCCTTTGTAGAAGTCAGTGTAAGTATATACAGACTGTAGGAAACACCAGGCAACTGTTGAGAGCTTGCTTTTGTTCTGACAAAGGTGAACAGTGATTATTCGTAAAATATTTCTTTAAATCTAATGCCCCACAATATTGGGTTAGGTGGCTGTGATAAAAAGGCTTAAGATTTGTTTGCTAAAGTAAAAAATGAAGTTGCTGTTAATATCTTCACCTGATCTCACCCCCTTCATTGAATAATTCTACCATAGCCCAGGTTCAGGCTAATTTTACATTTCTCATTGGCAAGGAGGGTAATCCTCCTTCCTTTTCTGCTTTCACATCTACCTGTTAATTTGCAATTCACTCTTGACAGTTTTTTTCTATCAACTTCTCTGCCTTCCCTTTTACATATGCCCAAGACATGCAGAGCTCTAATAGAATTTCCAGAGAAAGAAACTCCAAAGGCAGAATTTTCTTAATGCTATGTCTGTAACCACTCCATGTCTATTCAGTCAGGACACCACCAGTCCTGGTAGGTGTATTAACTCCCTGATGTTGGCTAAGGGCATATTCAGTTGCTCTTACTTTGTTTTGTGAAATAGTGAAATAAGGTATTTGGGTGCCTTTTAGAATTTTTATTAATGGCCCTATATCCAAAGAGATGTAAAAAGGAATTCAGATAGAAATACTCTTGCTTTGCAGGTACAGGTTTCACTGGCAAATATGTTCCTTGCGAAGACATTTCCAGCACAGCAAAGTGTGGGAGAGACTGACACTGTCACTCTGAGGCTGAAGAGAGTCACATCTCTCCTGTCTGGTGAGTCTCAGCAGCCCTTGTAAGCAGTTTGTTGATTTTCCTAGATGACATGTTTGCTAGTCAAGAGCATGGTGACTGAGAAGAGAAACCACCCAGGAATCAGAATTTTTATGGAACGAAGTTAATGGTTATTCTCGTGAGATTTTAGAGAGTGTGTAACAATACCAAATCATAGGAACTGGGTTTTGCAATTTGTTTTATTGTAAACTCCTCAGAAATTGGTGGGCCTTTTTCTTTTCAGTGACTGTGCCTATGTGAGTTGATTATGTAGGAATGGGATCAGAATGAGTGAACAGTCTGTAAAGCACAGAAATGTATGAAGAAGGTTATGTTGTGTAAGAGCATCTAATGCAAGCAGTGAGAATTTTTATAATGGTCCCCTCCTTTACACATCAGTCATCTGGTTGGTTGTGAAATACAGCATGGTGAAAAGGAGTCCTAGAGAAAAAAGAGGGTTTTGGGCTCTTGGGTTGGTTAGCTTGTTTGGGGGATTTATTTTTTTCCTGCTGCATTGCTTGTTCTGTTAAAGTGTTTTCACTGAATTTAAAACTGGGAAATTAAGGAGGAGAAATTTAAGAATGCAAAAAGTTAATCTTGGTTCAGAGTTTAGGAAGAGCTCAGAGAACAAGAAAATCAGTTGAATCAGTGGAGGTATTCTCAGTACATATAGCTGGGGCTGTTCTGTGGTTTGTTGCAGCCACAATTACAATGGAAGTTCAGAAGACCTTTCAGTAAAATGTGAGTTTGACATAGTTCAAATTCCTTCCACGCAGGTGTAAAGGGAACCCTTGCTTACATAGAAAACTAAGAGTAGGCCATAGGGCTTCCATGAGAAGGTAGATGCCCTACCATGATATCATAAGTAATGTGTGAAATATTATCTGAAATGGGATTTGGGAAAAGCTAATGGAAAAGTAAGTTCCCATCTGCAAAAATGTTTTTTTTTTTTTTCTGTCTTCCATCAGATACTAAAATATGTAGGCTGTGGTCCAACCAGTTTTCCATGTTCTCTCAATAATCTTCAGTGCCCTCTGCAATATCCTGTACTCTCAGAACTTTCCAGTTAGGGACAGCTGGGGAATTCAAAGCAATATTGCCAACTTAAAAAAAATTGATTCAGTTCAGAAAATACAATTAGCTCAAGAGTTCAAAACCTAAAAAATGTTATTCAAAAAGATCAAAAAATAGTTTATTAGAACTCTGCCTGTAGCAGTTGTGAATGGTCACTTTTACCATTTCTCCTGTGAATTTAGCCAGTTTCCATTATTGAAAATGTTCCTTGTAAATAAAGCAAAATGAAATTAAGGCAGCCTTACACAACAGGAGATGAGAATATTGTTTCAATGTAAGATCTCTACAAGCAAGGATAGGATGATGTATGTAGCTGTTTAGCTGATATGAATAAAAGTTGTAAATAGCATGTTCAATTTAGCTGTAGTTATACTAATGGGAAGTAGAAAATTTGAAAACATTCCAAGTAAAATGGGTCAGAAAGTAAAAAATTGGGAATTTTCAGGGGTGTAGTTCAGGAAGAAAACTTGGTCACAAAGATAACAACACAAATGTTTGTTGCTTTTTACAGAGCAGTTTTTATTACCCCTACATATACTTACTCCTTATTAAAAGGATGAAGATAATTTGTATGACTAACACCCAATACCTTATATGGAGTAAGATACTTTTATGTTAGGTAATAAAAGAAGAACTCTGTGTGGAGGCAGAACTCCTCTGCCATTGCACCAGTGCTCTCCTCATCCCAGATGGTCTCCATGGGGTGCTCATTTGTAGGTGCCTTTTCTCACAACTTCAGGTAAGCTGTTTTATTTTCTTGCCCAACAGATTAATTACCTGCAAGCATTCCTGGAAGGAGCTTTGCAGCTGTAGATGAGAATATTCATTTGCTCACACATTTTTTCTCTTCCTTCATTATTTGCATGGTCATGAATCTCATGCATTACTGTTGTAATGTTTAAGCCTTGCACGTTGTGTTTGCACTGCACTGTTCTTGGCTGATTCACTGTTGCTTATTTAAAATTTTAACTAAAATTCTTTTATCTTCCACTGTGAGAATCTTTTTACTTTGGAGTAAGTGGCTTAAACTGTCATGACTCCCAGCTCAGAGGGAGAAGAGGGGTGAATAACCATTCCTGCATTAACACCAGCACGATGAATAACTTCTTACACTGATAATATGTTTATACTTTCCAGCTGTAGTTATTGAAAAACAGGTATTCTTACAGGCTTTAACTGATTCCCCAAGATGTTTGCAAAAGCAACAAAGAATTTTGTGAGAGAAACTGACAGTGGAGGTGACTTGATCCCTGTCTCCCACCTGAATGCCTCAGACAAGCTGCAGCTTCTAAGCTTAGTTACCAAGAGGAAGAAATTGTGGTGCTGGCAGAAGCCTAAGTATCATTTCTTGACAGTCACCCTGAGTGATGTGCTTACTGAAGACAAACCTATAAAACCAGGTAAAGCCATATTCAGGCAGCACTGTTAGCTGCAGATGAAAAGAATGCAAAGCCTAATCTTTGTTGTTGTTATTCTCAATGATGTTAAAAGAGAGCTACTTTCAGAGGAATGCTCTGAAGTATTCTCCATCCATGGAAATGAGATGACTGGATCTTTTCTCACTTGGCTATTCATTTAACTAAAACCTGTAGTAATAAATGTTTGTTTTTAAAAAATGTAAAAATGTTTTGCCTAGATAGATTACCAAAATGGAGCCTACTGTTTAATAACAGTGACGTCTGGAGCTACAGGAACTCCCCTGGAATATTTTGGGGGGATTCCAGTATGTGATAGTAGCATGAAAATGTACTGTGCTCCAGGTCAAAAAGCACTGGACCAACAGTGCCCTTCTTGGTTACAGTGGCCCAGGAAATGCTCTCACAGGCAAGGGTTAATGATCTAGAATATTTTTTTTTCTTTTTTTTTTTTTTTTTAATATATGTATTTTATTTCTGGGCATGTCACAGTTCCATACAGGGAAACAGGTAATATTTAGATTTTAATTGTAGCTGGCTTGGAAGATTAGCTGATTCTGTGCCAATTCTTTGATTTATAGTTGTGTAAGATTCAGAGTTTATTTAAGCCAGGTAGGTCCTTCCATTGTTTTTCAGTGAGCTTTTGGACAAGCCTGTAACGAGCTATATTAAGATAATGGCAAAATATTAATGCAATTTTACAAGCAAGTCTGTTTTGTAGTGTTCCCTTGTAGCTGGAATAAGCTTCTATTATTCTTCCTAGATCTTGTATAGCACTTGAGTTTAGCATTTCAGTCACCTTCTGGTTTCCTTAGATGTCAAAACATAAAAGGCAGGGGGCAAAGATGGTGACGTTATGGAGGAAGTAAGAGTTGCAGAGATGTAAATTTCATTATTTACCTGCTCAGTACTGCCCCTTGCATTCTCCAACTTGTCATATTTTCCATCAGTTACTGTTTTTCCAATCACTTTGTGACCGTTTCAGCACTTCGCAGGTAGAAATAATTTTTATTGCTTTCCTAGTAATTGTGGAATCTGACTTCGCAAAATATACGGGGAAGTTTGAAGATCTTGTTCAAGGAAGTATTGAGACTTCATTTGGAAAGATTAGCCTGGGAGCTGGAGGAAGAGGCTATGTGCAAAACCAGTCCTCATTTGGAAACCTGAGGAAGCAGGAGGTTGACTTGCAGCAGCTTATGAAGGACGTCAAGGACAGGTATGTCTCTAATGTGGGCATTCCAATGGCCAGGAGTGGTTACTGAGCTGAAAAGACTTGGGGCAGCTGTGGTCGCTGGATCATTGATTGTGTGGTGTTGTCATAGTTTGAGGATTATTTTTACTGTGAGCTCTCATTTTCCAGGTGATAAATCATACATTCTGAAATGAAAAATTCTGGATTTTGAAAGCTTGTTGGTCAAACCATTCCCTTTCATTTTTAAAACGTATCTCTGCTATTTCAATTTACATATTTGCATGAATTACCACATGAAATAAGAGACAAATCCTCCTGTTTCTGGAGGACTGTATTTGAGATAACAATCTGGGGGAAAAAAAAAAAGAAAAAAAAAAGAAAAAAAAAAAAAAAAAAAAAAAAAAAAAAAAAAAAAAAGATTGGTTTCTCTCTGTTACTGGGGCAAATGCCATAGAAACTAAATTCAGACCTACCAATATTCTTGTAAGCAGGATATAAATTTTGTGTGTAACTTGGATTAGAAAATAGGGTTATTTGAAGTAGTAAAGGTGACCAGGCATGGTCAATGCATGTTGAACAGAATGTGGTTTATTGAGCTGTTGCTCAGTCTGATACACAATCTAATAACTTAGAGGGGAACCCCAAGATTTTCTAAACTCTAATCTTAATTTTACAAGATAATCAATGCTCCTTGTCCTGCTCTGCAGTCGAATTGTTTTAATCTTGCAATAAGACAGTCATGGACCTAAATCTTCCAGGCAAGCAGCTGACAGGTCAGGGGGTCTACTGTGTTTTGCAGGTCCTGACTCATGGGAGATAAGAGTGGTTCATTTGTGGCAGCATTGTACCCTGGATTTGTGGTGCAATGCATTTTTATCAGCCTTTGCTTGATACTCTGAAGATAAAGATGATAGGGTTTTATTACTGGTGCAATCACTGGAAGCAGTGTAAATTTTCTACAGATACACTGATGCTCTAGAAATAATCAGTTCTCCTTGTTCACAGGAACAAGTGCCTGCTGTTGAATTTGTCAGCATTCACAAGTCAACAGACTTGTTCCAATAAGGCACCTTGCTGCCTTTGTACTAAAGAAAGACAAAAATACTGGCTTTAATGTGTGTACCAGGCCTGTGAAATTAGTATGCATCTAGTATCAGAAAAATAGCATCAGTCAAGATCTAGAATCTTGTTTCTAACAATAGATAAAATCTTATAGAAAAGCCAACTGGAGTAACTTCTGTTTAGATCAGTAAGCTTTTATGTAGTTTTCTGTAGTGTTACCTACTCTGTTCAAACAAATAAATCTCCCATAGCAAATTAAATCTACTTTAGCAGATCTTGGAGGTTATAATCCTGAATTGTAACACAGTACTTCAAAACATATTCTCTTCTTTTGAGTGTGAAAAATCAGAAGCTCTGCATTGATCTGAATATAACTGTAACTGAGGTAGATGTGTTTGCCCCTTTATACATGGAGATAGTTCTTGGTTCATAGAGAAGATGCTCATAGAGTATTGAGGCTTATGATGCAAAGTATATAATTGATATCCAGACAGTGGCTTCTGGCAGGTCACTGAAAATTATGAAGATAGCATAGCATGTATTTTTTTTTCTTCAGCATACTGCTGAGGCTCACTGGGAATTGTGGCAGTGCCTTACCAATGAAATTCCAGTTACTCGTTCATAAATATTCTATGATTTATGACTGCTTGTGTCCAAGCTTTTAGCTTTTGTCTCCTTGATTGAGTGTGGTGCAAAGTTCAGGAATTCAACATTCTGGAGTGCTGGTGCCTAGGAGTTAGTGATTTTTGGAGACAAAGCATGACCATACTAAGAGGATGTTTACCCATCAGTCCTTGCAGGATGAGAGTCAGCTAAATGTTCTGTCATTTTATCCAATGACTTAAGGTTGCTTGTGCTAGTTTATTCAGTTCTTGGTTAGTTTATTGTGTCTGCATATATGGACTAATAAAGCTGCATTTTAAAATGGTATTCTTGTAGTAGAGTTTAAGTCAAAGTAGCAGTCAAATAGCAGAAGAGTTCTTAAAGTCAAAGCTCATATGGCTTCTTGACTAAGTCATGTGAGTCTTCAAGGTTCAGCAAGTGTCAAGTACTGAGGAGCTGCAAATCGGTTTCCTGTCACTTCTTAGGTGAACCTTCTGAAGGAGAATCCTACTGATCTTTTAATTAGATTTCAGAGGCCTCATAGGAATCCTTTTCTGAAAAGGGAGGGCAGCTGAAGGATGTGGAAGCAGATCCCTTCTGATTTGCAGAATCACCTGGATATATATTCTTTAAATATAGGACACAATTAACATATTATGCAATATAAAAATAAAGTTAAACAGTACTTTTAGGTATATAGACCTGGCAGATTTTATGGTACATAATTCTTGCTTTTCATATTATATTGTGCTTGCTAATTCACAGAGTACTCTAACATACTGATTTTTAGGTCAGACTCCTATGCCTATAACTCAGTGAGATTGCTATGGATTTAAGAGTATATTCCATCTTCTATTTTAAGCCTTTCAATACTGTCGCCGTAAAATCCTCATAGAGAAGCTGATTAAGTATGGGCTGGATGAGCTGACAGTGAGATGGACTGAAAACTGTCTGACTGGATGGGCCCAGGGGTTATTGATCAACGTTGCAGGGTCTGGGTGGAGGCCAGTGACTAATGGTGTACCCCAGGGGACAATACTAGGGCCAGTTCTATTCAACAGCCTTGTTAGTCATCTCTAGGTGGTGGTGTTGATGAGTGTCCCTTCAGCAAGTTTGCTGGCAGCACAAAGCTGGGATGAGTGGCTGGTACATCCAGAAGGTCTTGGTTCCATCCAGAAGGACCTCAACAGTCTGGGCTGCTGGGAACCTCATGCAGTTCAACAAAGGGAAGTGCAAAATTCTTCACATGGAATAACCCCAAGCACCAGCCCCAAGCGTGCTGGGGGCTGACTGGCTGGAAAGCAGCTTTGCAAAAAAGGACCCAAGGACCCTGGTGGATGCCAGGTTGGACATGAGCCATCCCTGTGTCCTTCTTTGAAAGAAGGCCAGTGATGTGTATCCTGGACTGGATGAGGAGGTGTACAGGCAGTACACTATGGGAGGTGATCCTTCCCCTGTACTCAGCACTTGTGAGGCCACACCTGGTGTACTGTGTCCAGTGTGGGGCTCTCCAGTACAAGGGAGAGATGGAGCTACTGGAGAGAGTCCAGTGAGGGGCCACAATGATGATGAAGCAACTGGAGCATGTTTGAGGAAAGACTGAGAGACATGGAACTGCTCAGCCTGGAGAAGAGAAGGCTCCTGGGGTGTCTTATTAAGGGATATAAATACCTAAAGGATGGGTGCAAAGAGAGCAGAGCCAGGCTCTTCTCAGTGGTGCCCAGTGACAAAAGAGGAGGCAGTAGGCACAGCCAAAGACAGGAGGCTCTTAACATCAGGACTTAATCACTATGAGAGTGACTGAGGACTGTCACAGGTTGCCCAGGGAGGTTGTGGAGTCTGCCACCCTGAAGACATGATCCCAGGCAGCCTGTGCTAGACAGCTTGAGCCAGATGACCTCCCAGCCTCAACCCTTCTGTATTCTTTACTCCAGTGAAGAGGTTTTAATCTCTGTAAATCTCGTGGATTAACAAATGAACGTATTTTTACCATTTCACTGAATTGTGTTGGGCAATTGAAATAGAAGTTCTGAGAGGACGGTGACAGTGGAGGGAAAGAAAGGACAATTTGGCAGCAGTTACTCAGTCCACATTTGCTGCAGAAAGGTTTGCCCTGTCACACTTCCAGCATTTCATGTGAATGCACCTCTGCCTATGATTAGCATATCAAAACCCCAAGATGCTACTAGTAGTATACTCTGGCATGGCCAAAATACATTTTTATACTCTTGTAGGTTGCATTTAAAGTGCACTTTCATTAGTTCAGTTATTGTCCATACTGAGACAAAAAAAGGTGCTTATTCCTAACCTGAGTACAGTAGAAATTCAGCCCATTTTGTTATTTTTTTTTCTTTAAAACATCTTGAACGTTTGCACACATGATGTGAAAATAATTCTGTTTTCTACCAAAGGTGTTACATGGGTAATGTGAAGTCACAGAGTGTTATAAGACAAGATTAAATAAAATGAATTGTGTGTATCTGATCTAAAAAAATAAAGAGGGTGCCAAACAGAAAATAGAGGAGCTATCTGTCACTTGCACTCTTGAAGTCTTTGTCATTCTTGGGGAAGATGTTCTATGAAGTAATTGCCAGGGTATTCAACAGGGAAAACTGTTATCAATAAACTGACTATAGTAGATACTGTGTTCCAGTGTGACTGTTAGAAGTAGGTCAGAGAGATTATATTTGAAAAGGATTAATGAAAGAAATGCTTTCTACCGGTTTTTGGAAAGTGGCAGAGGGAGGTCTGCTGGGTTTTACTCCATGACACTTATTTGGAAGTCTGTATTAGAGAAGGAACAAATCTGGGTGAAGGCTCTCACTGTAGAGCAAGCAGCATTTGTGTGGAAGATGTCAGGCAACTGCACGTTTTATATGGAGAAATTCTGGCAAGATCAGTGAGAGAGGTTTTGAAGCTCATCATGTGGGTGTTATGGAAGAAGCTGCATTTGGGCCAGACTGTGAAAGTGGGCCACCCATGTCTCTGCAGCTGGAACAGAGGCTGTGTTGAGGTGGTGCTGCCCAGTGCAGGATTAAAAAGGTTTTTCGCTCTTGGGTAGTTTGGACTGATGAAAATTTGTGCAGACAGACAACAGTGCTGACTTCAGTGTGAGGATGGGAGAGTGCTCACAGCAGTAACTGTTCTTTTTGGTATTCGTAGTAAATGGGCAAGCACCTTGCTTTGAGGATTTGTGTGGGTTACTGAAAAGACTAGACAAGATTTGATGGGAAAGGGGTCTTAGCTACCTCTTTTTTGGACATTCTGGCCAGATATTCTGCACGTGAAAGAAAGACCCTTAGTCTCAGCTGTGGGTTTTAGAGCAGGCTGCTGCCTGCCAGGTGTTGTGTTGTTTTCTTTTTTTCCTTGCATTGGTTTCTGCCTTTCTCCCTTCTTTTTCTGCTTCCAGTCTGCAGCAAATTGACTTTGTTCCTCTCTGTTCTCCACTTTTCTCACACAAGAAGAAAAAGGTTGAATAAAAGTGAAGGAAATCTTTGCATTATAGAAGAGTAGAAATTTAATCTGACTAAATATAGAGAGAGCAAGACCAAAACTCAAATTCCTTTTTGTCCATGTTTGACCTATAGAGCTTCCTGCACAGTAAATCATTGACCTCAGGAAGGTTATTTAAGAAGAACAAACAATCAAGCAAAAACCCATAATCCTTATCTTTGACATGATCTTTATTTATACAGGCTCATACCTTGTGTGTTGGTGGGTGGGACTTAGCAAACCAGCATCTCATTGGATTTTATGCGGTGTTACTTTTGAGTACTTTATCTCAGATTCTCAAGGTGAGAAGGAGTAGTGATGTAGTAGAGGTGGTACGAGGTCAGTGAGTCAGTCGTTGCTGAAAGAGATTATAAGAGAAGTGGTTGCAGGACAGAAATAAAAGCTCTGAATTGAAACCTGGGAAGTAAAAATAATGCAATGCATTTCATTTGCCTGCATACGTGTATTCTCATGGGTTTAAATCAACCATCTCTTGTTACTCAGGTATGTTCTTGATGTTCAGAGGAGTTTTATGCTAGCAAGTGGGTTCAGCTTTTGCAAAAATACACTCAGATTCAGCAGCCATTGCCGTGCAATACTTCAAGCCCTGCTATGGTTGTCAAACTTTAACCTTGTTGCATTTTGCTCCTGATATCTATTTGCAATGATAATTTAGATAAGCTGGGTATTTGCTTACCTCATGTTGTCTCCTCTTTGAGTCACTGAGAAGAGCATAATGTCTGTACCCCAGTGATAACATGTGATGTGCTCACACAGAACACTAGGATTAATCTGTATTTTTCTATCTGTGATTGTTTTGTTTCTTTTGCTGTAACTTCTGAGGATATCTGGTGAGCTTTTCATCCTCTAAAGCAGGAAAAAAATGCATCATGTGAAAGCAAATGACAAATTGCTTTTGTGCTCCTTCATTGTATTTCTTTCCCTGTGGCTTCTTAGGTCGAATGTTAAAATTGCAAGTTCTTAGTGCCTTAATTTGTATTCTCAAGATGCTTAGCACACCTCTTCAGAATCATAAATAATTCTTGTGAGGTATACGATAGGCTTGAGGGTCTGTTATTGTGATAACTAACAGCTCAGGTTTGGCAGACACTTTTAAGAGCAGTGTTGTTTATGATTGCTCGACATCTCTTCAATTTTTGCCTAATCCAAAAATTCATTGCATTCCAAGCATAAAGTGTGGCTTTGCACCAAAAGAGAAGAAGTTATATAAATAACCACAGGAATGTTTGGTGGTGCTTTTCTAGTGGCTGCTGCACTGCTTTCTTGTTTAAGCAGTCAACTTTAAGGTTTTCAGACAGTTCATTCCAACTGATTGAACTTTCATATAAGCATGTAACTCTCCAAAGATCAAAAATTGCCTCAGGATATTTTTAATAAAGAACCAAGATGACTTCAGACTTACACAGACTGCATAAATCCAAAACTACAGAACCTAATAAATCTAAAACTTTTTAATTAAGAGTGGAGATACATCGATTTAAATAAGGCAGTAAGACATGTCTTTCTGTCATATTTTGGGGGAATTGCCATTCAGCCCCCTGAATAGCAATTTACAGTAAAGGGGAGGAGAAAAGACTGAATAAGTTGAGCCCGGGACAGCAGTTTTTTAATCTTCTGGCTGTCTTGCCAGAGTTATCTGTTCACAGGATATAATACATCTCATCTGAGAACACCCAATGGATATTTTACAAAAGTTTAACATAAATTATGTATCCTACTCAATCAAGTTAAGGAGTTGCTTTAACTGTTACTAGAAAGTCTGTTAATACCCCAGGAGAAAGGATAGTGAATTTTGTCATCTTTTCTTAGAAAATAATCCTCTCATATTGTTTCTGGAGTTCATTTTCTTCAACTCGTTCTAAGAAAGACTCAACTTTAAAAATACCTCCAGCAGCATGTAAACACACGCTGAGTTATGTTGTGGAGTAGAGATGCCTTGTTAAATAGGAGGTTTGGGCCAGAGATTTGGGGTCCATCCCACAGTCCCTCTCTTGCCTGTAGCAGTCCTGGTCATTAATTGCACATTGTGAGGTTATGCTGATGAAGAACAATGGAATTTCCAGTCCCAAAATCCATGAAACCTTTTGTGTGTTTTCCAGTCCAGCCCTTTGAAGTACTTGATCAATGCTGATGCCACTAAGCCAGGTCAGGGTGTCAGGGAACATCACAACATCCATAGCCATCTGTGAGGGTTGGCAGTGAGGTTTTGCTGTTTATCTCTCAAGAAGGAATTCTGGTGACTGGGCAGCAGTGTGTCAGAGTGCTCCTTGGCATTCACCTGGATCCTTGGAGGCCAGACCAGCATTCCTAATGGTGGTTGCTTCAAGCTCCTACTCCAGCATGAGTCTGGACATTGGCACTTGGTTGGAAAGGAGCCCGTGTCACCTCCTCTGTTGAGAAGCACCTGATAGCACACCTGTGGCATACTAAGACATGGGTGACTGGAGTGAATGGTGAGAAGGAGATAAATGGTACTGAGTTTGGCCAAATGGCTGGAAACTGGTGACAATAAACTGAGGAGAAAGGGAGACTGAGGCTGAGAGCCATGGACAGCTGATGTCAGCTAAGGGTAGAAGATAGCAGAGTAGGATGGATGAGTGAGCTGGCTGGCTGTGGGACAAAGCTGAGATGAATGAGAAGCAGCAGAAAGAAATGGAGTTTGATCTGGCAGGCAAGAGAGGACAAACTGAGAACTGCCATAAGGAAAAATGGGAGTTGATAGGAAAGGGGAAAACTAAGCAGAGTGGAATATTGCTTGCTCTGTATTTCCTATCCTCCAGTAGCTTGACTGCAACTTCAATCTTTCTGAGCAGAGCTTTGTGATGAGTGGTTACTACTATTACAGTGCATGCTTATTATGTATTAGGCTATGAAATGTATGCAGTGGTGTGCTAGGCTACAGGGAGTTCAGAATGTGAATGGTGAGCACAGGTCTCTTGTTTGTACTCTGGTAACTTCTTCAGTTGATGTAATTCTTTCCAGTAAAGGCTGCAGAGTGTGTGACCCATTGACTTGCTGACACTTTGTGCTAACCTGAGACTCTGAAGAGGATGGTTAGCTGGCATCCCAATGTCAGAGGGAGCTCACAGTAGCAGAAGGTTTAATCTAGTGTCCACAGGCCTGGTTGATTTCATAGTACACGGGAAGCTTAAAGTTGTCTTTAATTCTCCTTTGCTTTTTTTTTTTTTTGCTTGTTTGTTTTGCTTACAGAGCAGTCAGACAGCTGCCATTTTCTGCTCAAATTAAGGACTTGAGAATTCAATACTTGTGTTTGGACTTCGCTGTAATACATATATTTACTGCTACCCAATAACAAAAGAGGACATAATAATTTTGAGGTCACAGCTCATACAGAAACCCCTGTTATTTTTCACAATAGAAGCTTCACCAAGCAATTAAGAAAATGTTTTATTTCAGTTCTAGTACTTACATTGTTAATGGCATCTTTTCTTTTTCAGAACAATAAATCTAAACAATACTTTACTGCAGCAAGTGATGGAAAGAAAACGGGAAGTGCTCTGCATCTTGAGAGAAAAGATAATAACAACTCAAAAGTGTACCATACATGAACATACCCAGACAGAAGAAAAAATCAGTGGACTGATGGGATGGAGTACAAAAATAGTGAAGGTAAAAGTTACTTAAAAATCTGCAAGGAATAGAATGTTTGAAATCTATTTGTTATTTCTTCTCAGATAACCTGCAGAGTATTTTACAT